>NC_090929.1:847012483-847313605 GCF_040938575.1 Ambystoma mexicanum | reverse complement strand
GCCTATAGAAATTCTCAGCAATCTCTTGAGAATGTAAATGTTTTACACCAGGGTACATGGCGTATGTCAGGGAGGGAATGCAATGAGGGTTTTTTAATCATGAGAGATGTGTGTGAGGGGTGCAGCGTACTTCCCTGCTTTTCAGCTTATATACAGAATCCTTGTAAAAGGTTTTGGTGGGTTTGAACATAGATGTTACATCTTACAGCGGGTGGGGGGGTCCTTGGTAATAGTATGGAATGGTAATGTTTATTTGTAAAGCTCCTATATACACAAGGTAAGTGTTTCAAAGTGCTCAAGGAGGGTGGGATCAAAGGAAAAAACAACAGTCATTCAGAGCCCTTGAAATTCTGAACGATAATAGTCTGCACAGGCAAATTAAGCCAAATAATACAATTAACAGTTGAGACACGAGCAAATAGGCCTGACGACGATTATGCAGTTTTTCCAAGTGCAATTATGAGTGAAGACAGGGAGGGATAGACAGACAGTCTTCAGGCAAGGTGCATTTGTATCCTTCAAGTAAACAGTTAGGTACAAGGGAGTGGGGTACAAGTGCACCCAGTCGGTGGAGACTGGGGTATGTGCGAAGAGAGCCACTCTCTTGGGTCCTTTCACAAGTGCAGTGATGATGAGTCGGGTTCAGGGCCCGAAGGCTAGTGCGAGAGGCCTGGCGGGGTTGCCACAGACCTGTGAGGCTCTGAGGTACACCAGGCGGCCAGTCAGTGAGCTGTAAGGAAAAAAGGATGGAGAGAGGGAAAGAGCAGAGGGATAGGTTAGTAGGGTAGAGGGAGAGAGAAGGAAGAGGAGAAGAGGAACATCTTGAGCAATTACTTGCATAGTCTTCCATTGCATAGTCATGCCAATGATACAGTCCTCATAGTTAGGACCTTGACTGTGCTTTTCTGAAAGAATGCCATCGGCACTGATGTGCAAACCCAAACCTTTTGTTAATGCAAAATGTTGTTGGATTTCTATCTCTGAGGGTGAGCCCTGCTAAGCAGGCCTCCCTTTCCACTGTCCCATGCTGACAAAAATAGTACACATTTAATAATAATTTAGCATTTATATAGTGCTACAATCCCTCAGGCATCTGAGCACTGCTTATTATTACTCAAACAGTGCGGTGCTCATTTATCAACCTCCAAAGGATGGGTTTGGCCCTGCTGGGATTCGAACCTGCATCAGCAGGCTCTGCACAGATGTCAAAGCAAGCACTCTACTCACTGTGCTATTAGACCAGCTATTGCTTTTTATTTCCTGGGCCCGATCAACTGACACAACAGCAACTGCCATGTCGTTTTCAATACTTCAGCTCCAGAGTGACATGTGCATTCCTGAAACAAAAGAATGCTGAAATTAAGTCAATCCAAGCACCTCGGGGTTGCCTTTAATAATGGGTGCCTATGAATCAAAGAATATACAAATGCGTGTCCCCAAGGCCTGCTAATTATATTTTGGTAAAATATAAACATAAAAAATATCTAGTTTTGTATTCTGGCTCATGAGGAGATACAGTTATAATTGCCAAACACCTCTTATGTCATTTTATCAACCCGTTTCCTGTGACTCATGCAGCTGCCAATATTTTTGTGTATTGCTGTTTGGGGCTGTACATCCCAACAACAAACCTTAACATTTAATCCAGCATACACTAACCAAGTGTAACCATAGTTCAGTTGAGTGGAGCCCTCAGCCAGTCAATGAACTATCTAGGCCTTCAGTTGACTCCTGCTTTTCTGTGCATATACACGATCAGTTCTAGAGCTGTTGGCTTATATGGTGCAGAAATCTGAGGACAGAAATCATAAACAACATAAAATTAGTAGAAGAGTTTTAGGTTTGCCCCTCTCTTCAGCACATTTTTCAGCATATAAAAATCTCGGCCACGGTTATATTTCAGTCAGCGCTCAGAACAGACCAGTCCACTTTTGGCTGTCACATTTTGCTAACTCCCAATCATAACTGATTGTACAGGATGTTCAGGTAAAAAACTTCCCTGCAAGAATGCCAATACCTTGTCTCTTCAGTATGGTCCTGGCTTTATCGTCGGTGCATTGCCCTGGTTTATTTCTAAATCTCACAGCCACTGCAAGCAGGGCTTGCCTAAGGGCACATGCACTGCTTATTACTTATACTAGGAGATCAGAGAAGACTGTAAACTGAGGATGAACTGCTTGCAGTACATTGTGAATTCATATGGCCTTATGGAGGGCTATTTATTGTGGATCTGAGAAGCTTCTGGTGGAAGATGACTTACTCGCTTCAGATTCAAGGCACACTCTATTGGTAAGACCTTGGTTCTCTGGTAACTTCCTAGTGATCATATTCCTTCATGTCATTGTTGTGCCCAGAATAGAATCAAACCTGATTCACTTCCCACTGTTGTGCCCTATGGGCACCCCAATTTGTAGCACATTAATGGCCCAGCTGAAGTCTTGTGAATGTGGAGGATGTCCCTTTTCACATTTATACCTTACACTTAATTTTGGACCTAGTGGCACTTGATCACTTCTTGACAAAACCTGGATCTGTACAAGACCCTGATGAATAAAAGGAAGAGGACACTGTGGTACTGGGTTATTGCCGGTACTGTGAATTGATTGAATAATTCCACAGGATCCCAAGTATTTGATAATCTGGTGATTCAGTCTATGGACTCTAAGAGTAGTTGCTATTGTCTTACAAATACTGGCACCATATTAGGCACTCTAGGGATGCTTGTATAATGAAGGGACATATGTCCACAATCATAAGAATCAACAGAGAACATTTGCTGAATGTTTAAAAACACCTGTCTAATTTTGTGGTTTTGCTGTTCAGTCTTACAGGCATCAGCCATACTGATCTGTTCTTCAACCATTTCACAAAGCCTAGACATATTTCTGGGGTATTTTCAATTGGATTGAGAATTCTTTGATAATGATGGCTACCTGAATGGGTGAGTCCTTGGAGTCTAGGTAGTTACCCGTGACCAGTATCTCATTTTCCATCATCTCACAGGTAACATCTGCCATGTGACGGCATATAGACTACACCACAAAATCCCCCCCTTGTTGAGTATAAATAGTTTCTGGTCTGCTACCATCAACATTTTTATAACAATCTTTAGATATTGGGCCAATGATGGGATTGGCTAAATCCATGGAAAAACTTCTAGAATCATAGTCATTCCAATGGAGTTAAAGTCGGAATTTCCTGGTCCTTCTGTAATTTCTGAAGCAATCTTTCACTGATGAATCTTCTTCCATGAGTTAAATATTTGAGGCAACTGGTTCCGTACCTTCATTGAGATGAACACAGCAGCTTATTAGTTCTCCTTTGTACTGGAGTTAAACTGCTGATCTTATCTCCTGAGCTATCCATTTTTTTACCTTTGTTCTCACTGGAGGTGTCCCATGAAAACAATTGCAGTGTATTTCCCTCCAAAGGGGAGAACCACGTGTTATTTGGAGGAACATTTAAACACAAAGCTTCTGGGGAAGTCCATCCATGATCACCTTGTTCTTTCACAGATATTATAGGAATGTCTGGGATCTGAGTATTCTGAAAATTAAACTCCACTCAGTAAAGATGTTTTTCAGTCAAATGATGTGTGCCATTTAAACTGATATATATAGCACTTCTCTTTAGCTTGACTCACTGGTGAATGTGGGTCCAGAAGACCTGGTTCATGCAATCTATCAAAGGCGAAAGGTGTGCTCTGAGCAGAAAGGACTATCACTGGATGGGTGAGTCTATGTTGCTCTGCTTCAGTAACTCCATATATACTGGAATCTACTTTGCATCAAAATTATATAGTTCCCCAAGTAGGAGCTTGGGGGTAATATAGTGATATTCCCTCTTCCTTGGTTCAGAGTTTCAAGTACTTCTTGAGATATGAAGTTCACCTGAAACCGTGCATCTATGAGAGCCAAAAAGTCACTTTGTTCTTGAACTTGGATAGGCATGAAAAACCTTTCGTCTTTCGTCTCCAATTTACAGAGAAATTTTGAGTTAGTGTATAATTCTGTTGATGTCTCGAATTGCATGAGCTTGACCATGGGCTGCTCCCTCAGGGGTATTCTCATAAGAGTCAAGCTCATGTACAATAGCACCTGCAGCATTCCAAGTGCCGAATGGGATTTCAACAATAAATGATCTCAGATCCAAATTACCCGACAGACTCAAATAATATGGCAATCAGTTCAATAAAGTATGGAAACCTGGCGAACAAACATATTGTATCTCACCCGCTCTCAGCGCATTTCAGTTACACAAAAGATTTGTACCTCATTATACATCAGCTATGACATCATCCTACGTGGCAAACAGTAGAAACCTACTATGTGGAGGGATTGGTTAAGGGACATGTACATAACTACAGTTCATACAAGGGTTAGTATCATCATTGGATGCCCCTTATCAGGTAGGCACGCCTTGAACAACCTCTAACTATGTATGATGCAGATAACAGCATAAGAACAGGAGCGGATAGGCTTCTGCAACAATGTATGGTCCACCATTACTTAGGCTCTCACTATTGGTTGGCACTCTATTATCAACCTTGGACATTCGGCTTGTTAGCATCATGTAAGCAATAAAACCCAGGTGCAAGGGAATAACATCAGACAACTGCCTTTCTTAGCTAATCGTGCTTTGCGTTATTCTGCAGCCAGCAGTGTAACGCTCACCGTGTTCAGAGACCAGCACCCGGCGTTCCTGGAATCGCGGACCTGCAGAGGAGACAAAAGAACAACATTAGCAATTCCAGCTTACCTGCAGTCTTCCATCCTTCGATCCCAGCTGCTCGCGGTCTTCCATCCCGTTGGCAGCATCTTCAGGACATCGCGCTCTCACCGGAACAAAGCACCTGGGGAGGAGAGAAAAAGGGACAACGTTAAACAGGTTACTCACGGCAATCACAGCAGCAACCAAAATCTCCTCACTTGGCTGGGCATATCTTGGCGGGTTCCGCTCCAGAAATCACTGCACGCCTAGAAAGACCATTGTAACCTGAAAAGGAATAAAGAATACAGGTTAGCCCAAAAAGACATTAGCGCGCTGCACTTCACGCTGAACCTACCTTTCTTCATACGCTCCGTGCCCATAAATCCTGCCAGAAGCCGAACCCAAGCAGCGCACCCAGCGAACCTCCACATACCTAAGGGGAAACAATCAGGGAAAGACATTAATAGCCCGAAAGAAAGCAAAGGCCCTCAAAGACTACTATAATCGAACTTACCTCTTTAAAGACACTTGAATGGGTTGGCATCAGTCAAGTTAACTCAGTCGCTTCAACCCGCAGAAAATACGCGCCCCTGTGCAGAACGCAGGACGGAGAGCACGCCAGACATCATAACAAGGTGAGGAGGGGGGCCTTTAGGTCGAGTCCAAGGGGCTGGTGGGAGTAAACGAAATCTAAGCCTAAGCCCAGTCCTCCTGTGTTTTCAGGCCCACCTGCCATAGAAGACATCATCCCGAAATGAGTACATCTGGGGGTAATCCGGCACCATGGCATACAGGCGTCCCAGTGGATATCAGGTGAGCGTAACAGAATGCGGAGACTCATAACAAAATCCACCTGGACGCCATGGAGACTTCAGAAATGGACCAACTTGCCCAGTTATTAGGGCAATTATGCGCCAAAGTGCATTCGGCTAGTCAAGAGACTAATACCCTGCGAAAGAATCTTGTCGTCACCAAGGATTGTACTGAAGAACTCAGCAGGCAACTACTGCAATCACAGGCCGGGCAAGCTCCATTACCAGGAACAACTACACCAGCATAGGTAACCACAATGTCTACCGCTCCAGTGCAAATAAATTTACCCAGAACAATACCCTTAGTACCGCCAGAAAGGTTTTCAGGACATCCAAGAAAATATGCAGCTTTCATGAATCAATGTCGCCTTCATTTCCTCTGCCGACCGGCTGCATTCCCTAACAATCAAGCATGTGTAGCATTTATTTTATCATATCTAAGTGGTAGTGCAGCAGACTGGTCAGTGCCGCTTGTGAGCTATGATGATCCGTTACTACGTGACTTTGGGGGCTTCCAAAGGGAAATGGAAAAACTCTTTGCCCGACACACCCATGAACAAGCTGTAGACAATGAACTCTTGTCACTCCGGCAGGGGAATCAGGACTTGCTAACATACATAGCAATCTTCAATAGGTTGGTGGCCGAAACCAGGTGGCCTGAAGACAAGAGAACCACATTGTTTCACTGAGGCCTTCGAGAGGAATTAAAGGACGTCTTAGCTCAGGTAGTTGATCCACCTAGAGACTGTGGTGAATTCATCAATCTGGTGGTGCAATTAGATCATCGATTACAAGATGGGAAAGCGTATCGGTCCAAATCTGACACACGGGCCGTGTATCTACGAACCAAAGATGCTACTTCGCGCACGTCAGAGAATACCACAGAGCCAATGCAAATTGGAGGCATACGACCACCGTTAGCAAAAGCCGAAAGAGGCAAGAGAAGGCAACAGCAGTTATGTTTGTACTGTGGACAATCGGGGCACTTCTTAAAAGACTGTCCAATAAAACCTACCAAGCAAATTGCAGGAGCTACAGAAAAGGATGAGAGTAATGAGTTGGAAAACTGCCTAGCTCAACAAAAGTAGAGGTCAGTTTGTCGAGTGAGAAGAATGAGCCACCAACCTCACATTTTGCAATACCAGTAATCCTAATCAATCACCAACAACCTTCAAGGATGCATTCCGTTGAAGCTTACAAAGACAGCGGGGCAGTTGGGAATTATATTTATCAAGATCTGGCCGCATGGATGGGGCTTCCCTTAAGTTTTAAGCCAAACACAGAAAAGGTGACCACAGTAGATGGGACTGAAATTGCTTCTGGACCAGTAACCTGATGTACGGCAGGAATAACCCTGCTGTGCCAGGATGGACCCCGGGAATCGATTTCCTTCAATCTCATCAAGGCGCCTCAGTTTCAGCTAATTTTAGGGATGCCATGGTTAGTTTTTCATAACCCTCGGATAGATTGGCGTGCAAGAAAACTGACTTTTCCTCATGATTGCGCCTCCACCTGCTATCTCCAAGAAAACAAGTCCAGTTTAAAGGCTTCTATGAGTCCAAGAGTCGGTATATCTACACTTGGCGCAACCAGTTCTCTCCCTGAAGAATATCAAGATTTCCAGGATGTGTTCCAGAACGAACAAGCTAATACGCTACCACCGCACAGGTCCTACGACTGTCAGATTGACCTCATACCTGGTGCACAGATCCCTTGCGGTAGAATTTACGTGCTCACTGAATCAGAAAACCAGCATCTAAAGTCCTATCTGGACCAGTACTTGGCAAATGGGTTCATTCTCCCATCCAAATCTCCAGCAGCCAGTCCCCTGTTCTTCATACCAAAAAAGGAAGGGGACTTAAGAACCTGTATTGACTATCGAGCCCTGAACCAGATCACCGTGAAAAACCGTTACCCACTGCCCCTTATTCCTGAGATGCTGGATCAAGTCAAAGATGCCCAGATTTATACGAAGTTGGACCTCACAGGAGCATACCACCTGGTCCGAGTCAAAAAGGGAGATGAATGGAAAACGGCCTTTCGTACTAAATATGTGTTGTTTGATTTCCAGATAATTCCTTTCGGGCAGTGCAATGCCCCGGCGGCGTTCCAATATTTTATGAACGACGTCCTAAGGGAGCTGATCGATGTTTGTGCCCTTGTCTACATAAATGACATCCTAGTGTATTCAACCTCAGAACAAGACCATGTTAAGCATGTCCGTGCTGTCCTTGCTAAACTGCGCCAACATCGACTATATGCAAAACTTGAAAAATGTTCTTTCCATGTAACCGAAGTTGAATTTCTTGGTTTCGTTCTTACTCCAAAGGTCATTCGAATGGATGCACACAAAATGGATGCCATTCTAAAATGGCCCTCCCTGACCTCAGTAAAAGGGATCCAGAGTATGCTGTGTTTTGCAAATTTCTTCCGTCAATTCATCCCAGACTTTTCTCAGATTGTGCATCCAATCACGTTACTTCTACTAAAAGACAATAAAAAATTCAAATGGTCAGAAGATGCTGAAAAGGCCTTCCAAAAACGAAAGGAAAAATTCACCTCAGCCCCAATCCTACGACATCCTCGTCCAGATTTACCTTACATCGTGGAAACAGATGCTTCCAGTATGGCGATGGGGGCGGTTCTTTCTCAAAAAGACCCTGAAACTGGCCAATTGCACCCTGTGGCCTTCTGGTCACAAAAATGTACACCTCCTGAACTCAATTATGCCATTACCGATAAGGAACCTCTTGCTCTAAAATCCGCCTTCAAGGCATGGCAGCATTATCTCTTACGGGCAGGGCATATGGTCACTGTAATTACGGACCATCAGAACTTACAATATTTAAAAACAGCAAGGGCGCAATCCTCGCACCAATTACGATGGGCCCTTTTCTTCGCCGAATATGACTATATAATCGCTTATCGGCCAAGCGTAACAAATGGGAAAGCTGACGCACTATCTCGCATGGGCATCGATGAAAGAGAAAATGCAACTCCAGATCCAGTGACCATTATACCTGAGGACACGCTTTTAGGCCTCACCACAGCTTTAACACAAACTGAGCTTAGAAATGCGATCCAACAGGAAATAATCCCAAGTGAGTTACTGGAATGGCATACTAAAGGAAAACAATACGTCGTCAAAAATCAACTGCCATATTTTGGCGAACGCCTGTACGTGCCTTAGACCGAGCTACAACAACAAATCATTTCAGAATATCACGACTCTTTGATGGAAGGTCATCCCGGAGACACCAAAACCTTAGCCAAAGTAAAATGCAATTATTGGTGGCCCACTTGGCGTCACAACGTCATCCGATACGTTCAGTCATGTGGAGTGTGTGCAAAAATCAATTTACCTCCCAGCCAAGGGTTCAATACCATTTTAGTTGTAGTGGACCTATTTTCTAAAATGGCACACTTTATCCCTTTCAAAGGCCTTCCAGATGCTTCCCAGCTAGCAAAGGTGTTTTTAGAAAACATTATCAAACTGCATGGATTCCCTTCAGTCCTGGTCTCTGATCGAGGGAGCCAATTTGTATCAAACTTCTGGAAAAAGTGCTGCGCTATAGCTCACATCAACATACGGCTTTCCACAGGCCTTCACCCCCAAACAGATGGTCAAACAGAGTGGACCAACCAGACTCTCGAACAATAACTGCGATGCATGCTGCATCAAGTTGAGGGAACCTGGAGAGATCTATTATGGATAGCCGAATATGCTTGTAACAATTCTGTACATTCCAGTACTGGGCAAACATCCTTTTTTACCCTCTACGGCAGACATCCGCCTACTTCTGAACTTGACAGCCCTCCCAGCCTCAAAATGCCGGCTGCAAAGATGCTTTATGCAAACATCACTTAGGCCTTTAAAAGGGCAACAGAACAATTAATCCAAGCCAAAAGTAAGCAAAAAAGGGTTGCAGACCAACATCGAAAAAAGGCTCCTGACTATCAGATAGGAGACAAAGTTTTGCTAGCAACAAAATACATACCACTAAAGGGAACCCGAACTTTTCGGCCTCGCTATTTGGAGCCTTATCCTGTTCAAGCCATCATCAACCCGGCAGCAGTTAAACTAACATTGCCAGCTAACATGCAAATTCATAAAGTGTTCCACGTCTCACTGCTAAAATCAGTACTACCCGGTACTCAAGTTAAACCACCACCTGAACCTATCATGATCGATGGAGAACCCGAATACGAAGTGAAAGAAAACCTAGACTCCAAATATACCAGATCCAAACTAAACTATCTAGTTGACTGGAAGGGTTATGGCCCTCAAGACAGATCATGGGAACCTAGTGAGAACATTCATGCACCAAATCTAATTAGAACGTTTCATCGAAACTTTCCGGACAAGCCTGGACTAGGCAGGAGAATCACCTTAGGAGGGGCCTTGGGGGGGGGAGTGCTGTCACGACCCATGACCTAGAACCCCACTGGCATGGTCACATTCCAGGTAGGGTTAGGGCTCGGGGTTCATTTGGGGCCCCAAGGGCCTGGCATTTTCACCGGGGACTCTCCTGGAGTCAGTCCTGGCGCCTTTGGCTCCAGGCTCATATTTGGAATGGGACTTGAAGGGACTACTTTTTATGTGGAGGCCTGCAGCCAACATGGAGGCACCCACACAGTCTAGTCCCTAAGAACCAGACTGTGCGGTGCAGTGTTTTAGGGTGTGGTAGCCCGGACTACTTTACCTGGACTACTTTACAGGGTAGGCTATATAAACCACATCCAAGCTAAAGAACGTGCTTCGCGTTATTCTGCAGCCAGCAGCATAACGCTCACCGTGTTCAGAGACCAGCACCCGGCGTTCCAGGAATCGAGGACCTGCAGAGGAGACAAAAGAAAATCATTAGCAGTTCCAGCTTACCTGCAGTCTTCCATCCTTCGATCCCAGCTGCTCGCGGTCTTCCATCCCATTGGTAGCATCTTTAGGACATTGCGCTCGCACCGGAACAAAGCACCTGGGGAAGAGAGAAAAAGGGACAACGTTAAACAGGTTACTCACAGCAATCACAGCAGCAAACAAAATCTCCTCACCTGGCTGGGCATATCTTGCCCGGTTCCGCTCCGGAAATCACTGCACGCCCAGAAAGACCATTGTAACCTGAAAAGGAATAAAGAATACAGGTTAGCCCAAAAAGACATTAGCGTGCTGCACATCGTGCGGAACCTACCTTTCTTCATACGCTCCGCGCCCATAAATCCCAGCAGGAGCCGAACCCAAGCAGCGCACCCAGCGAACCTCTGCATACCTAAGAGGGAAACAATCAGGGAAAGACATTAATAGCCCGAAAGAAAGCAAAGGCCCTCAAAGACTACTATGATCGAACTTACCTCTTTAAAGACACTTGAATGGGTTGGCATCAGTGAAGTTAACTCGGTCGCTTCAACCCGCAGAAACTATGCGCTCCTGCGCAGAAAGCAAGACGGAGAGCACGCCCGACATCATAACAAGGTGAGGACGGGGGCCTTCACGTCGAGTCCAAAGGGCTGGTGGGAGGAAACGAAATCTGAGCCTAAGCCCAGTCCTCCTGTGTTTTCAGGCCCACCTGCCATAGAAGACATCATCCCGAATTGAGCACATCTGGGGGGAATCCGGCAACCAGGGCATACAGGCGTCCCCGTGAATACCAGGTGAGCATAACACATAGCGAGGTCCCTGGGCCCAGACAGCCTTGTGGATGATGCAGAGGAATTTTAATTTAATCTGTGCAGCAACCGGTAGCCAATGGAGACTTTTTAGGGCATGAGAGATGCGTTCCTTGTGCTTATGGTCAAGGAGAAGTGTTGCTGCCTTATTCTGGATCAGCTTTCAGGGGGAGTCGCAAAGTGGAAGAAGGTAGATTCAGGAGGAGGCTATTGCAATAATCAAGCCTAGAGAGAACCAGGGCTCGGGTAACATTGAGCCTCTGGGGGAAAGTGAGACAGGGAGAATTCCTTTGAGATGGAAGTGTTTATGGTGGGACTTCTTGGCATTGTGAGGGAGGAAGGAGAGAAAGAAGTCAAAGCTGACTCCAAGGTTTCTGGCTAATATATGATGCTGATGCCCATTTTCTCATTGTCTGCTTTATTCGCGTTATATTTCCTACTTTAGCAAGCTTCTACATCATCTTATCTACTTTTCATTTCTGCGTATATACACCTGCTACATCTCTTGTCACTTATCTTCTATGTGTATATGGTTTTCTTCATATTCGAATATATGTTTATGTTGTTATGTCCTTTAAGTGTATGTGGTGTCTTTGGAAAAAAAGGGAGATGTGTTGTAATGTGCTTGTCAGTGTATGTATGTTCAGGATGAGCTGAGAGAATGCTGGTGTGCTACAGCGGAATGTTGATGTGTGAATGTTGAGTAAGGTTCCACCCTGAATCAGTTGGGAGAAGTCAGTCTGGGGGATGGGGCCCAGTGGTTTTCCTATGTACCATCTTAAAGAGACTTACAATAAAGTTTATGTGAAAAACCTACTGAATTGTGCAGAAGAGAGCAGTTTACTTCATTGCATTAGTTACATCTTCATTCTTTAGTCATCCATACATCAGATTCAGCGTGTCTATGTTTCTTCTCTCTTCATAACATCACTTCTCTTCCGTCTGAATTACTTATAGTTCTTCTATATCCAGTGGTGTCTGCAAGCTCATGTCTACCACATCATTTCGATGATACATTTGGTACGGTTGTCTGAGTGCATAACGTCTCTCATTCCTTTGATGTGGAATTAGAATTACATTAGGTGTCAAGCACAGTGTTCTCTTGCAGTTCTTCCAATATGACTGAGTAGAGGGGATGGGCTCTATAGGTGACATTTACATCTGCCTCTCTACACTTACAATACATTTGGAAATCAACATTGGCACCAGCACTTCCATCCCTTCGCTGGGTTCCAGGTGACTGCTACCACATGGATTGGGATCCCTAGAAAAACTTGTCAAGGAAGGAATATCCTTTTATTCTAGTGCCTCCATCAAAATGATCTGAGTTGAATCTTCTTGGGTCATGTGTCTAAGGTTTCCTCCACTAGTCTATTTCTTTTCATTCAGGTTTCTTGTTGTTCTTCTCTTAACTCAGATTCTCTTCTCTTTTGGAGGAGGCATAACATTTGGGAAAGAAGAAATGATGGGTTCGATCTCCAAAAAGTTCTCCTCTTTTTCAAATGTAATCATGACATTCCTCTTCTCACTAAACGTTCATTTCTTATGTCTCTCTGATTTTGTATCAAGGAAAAATGTGGGTTCTCCTTTGTCCTTGGCATATCTCTTGTGTCACCACCCCCTTTCCTTTTCTCCTTTTGTATTTTTGACTGGATCACTTTTTCATTGGGATTATCCACCCTCAGCTGTCAATTAATGTGGGCCAAGGTTTCTGTGAGCATTAAAATCAGGAATTGCCTATTGGGATCTCATGATTTGACTGATGTGCCTTGTCAAATTTGTAAAGTGTCCCTCCAGTTCTGAACATTTTTCTCCACTCTCCAGACTGCAGGGTGGTTTTTGGTCATATCACTGTTCCTGCCTAGAATGATAATTATCTCTCCTAGGAGAATAGTTGTGATAACTCTGAGAATGGTTTGGTATATGGTTTAGTATATGTGTTGCTTGGATTGCACTTTCTATGGTACTGGGACCTAATATCCTTGAACCTAGGAGGAGTAGAGTAACTTTCATGGTAATTGGTTCTAAGAGGTGGTGATTGGCAACTTTTCCTTGGAAAATTCTGACTTGGATTTCCGAGAGAACATAATCATGGGTGCTGAATATTTCTCTCTGAAGGAGGAACATGTTTAAATTGAAGCTCAGGATCAGCCTAGAACCTAAATACTGAGGACTAATCCAAGTTTATGATTTTTTGGAATCAGAATTCTGAATGGTAGGCAGAGGACTACTCTGCTGGCTCTTAAGAGATGGTCTTTTCTGTCTGATTCGATCCTTAATGGCAGAGGAATATGCCTTTGTCCCACTGTCTCTTTATGTCCAGAAGATACCTTGATCATGGCTGTAGCAGGCATTTGTGGTTTTTTTTCTTTGTTTTTGGGAGTCATTCGGCTCTGTACTTCATGGATACTCATAGCTTGCATGATTATCCATTCAATATTTCTTGATTTATCGGAATCACTACCTTATTGAGTCACTATGTATTTTGGAAGGGCATGGAAGAATGTAGATTAGAAATCTCAACTATCAGTATCGACGTGTAGAGAACTTGGGCAAATGATTGATCCAAAGCGCACATTAATTCATTGGCTGCTTTGTGGACTACTTGGGGTTTCCTGTGAGTTGAACAATATTTCAAAATGGGTGCCTTCTATGAGGACCATTTGTAATGATTTTACTCTTCCATACCAGCAAATAAACTAGAAAACTCAGGAGAAAACATACATTTGATTCAACATTGTTTTGGTAATTCTTCAATCCAAACGATGCCATCATCTGTTTGTATAGTTCCAGGTTCTCCAGCCAGCGGATTGCAAGCTACTGGTAGCTCATCTGAGGCTTCCCAATAGCTCCTTGCAAAATGTATGTATTTAATGTATTTATTTGTTTGTTTGTAATGCGCCAGAGCCAGCAGGTATCAGGGTGCAGGATGCCAGAATTAGCACTGTGTGTCTATTTTGGTATCTGAAGTCCCTGTGGGCTTCCCTTGCCCTCTCTGCTTCCTGCAAAGCTAACAGTCAAAAACAGTGTGCACAGGGAGAAGGGGGGCTGCATCTAGGTCTGAAGGGCTTGGGCAAGTGTCCCAACAAGGGATTACCTGTCAATAAAAATAAGTAGTTGGGAAACACGTGTTGTGGCCATTGTCACCAAGAGCTGTGAAAGTTAGCTGATTTGAAAGGGAATGGATGTATACATCTACATGCCATCTGAATCAAAGCTGGGGCTGTGATCATTTCGGTCTCACTGTTTAGATTTATTTTGTTTAGTATTACTTTGCATGCTGATCATTGTAGTCTTTAAATTAGAATGGGGGAAATAAAGCTATAGCTGCAATAATGTTTTGATGAGCGTGTTTGTGTTGAAAAAAGACAATATATGAGAGTTCCAGTTTACAAGAAAAAAGGTACATCTAACAGTACGTGCAGCTGTTTATGGTAATACTTTGAATTCATTTTTTTTATTTCAAGATACTGTTTTAAGGCAGTAGTACCCCAAGTTTATGAAAGGTTAAGATGGAATTTGCTGTAATATGGAGGAACACACTTCTATGTGTGTCCCGATACAGAAATACAAGCGATAACAATATTTTACATTTAAGTAAATGTGGAAAACTGGTAGCTGCACTGCATTCAGGTGCTTGTCCACTTACATTGAAAAACCTAAATTGCAATGCAAAGTGATGTGTGCTGTCAATTCCAGGACTTAAATAACATGATCTAAGATTTCTGATTCATCTTATACTTTACGAAACCAGAGTATGAATGAAGTTGTCGGGGGGAAATTCTGCCGGGGTCGGCCGGGCCGTCCGCAGACCTCCGGGCAGGGAGGCTCCAACTCCTCCCGTATATCCCAGATGAGATAGAGTATCAGACACACGCAAGAAGCAAGGTGACTCTGCTGTTTATTAGACAAAAACGGCAGGGATGGGTCAAGGAGCGTACGCGTCCGTCCTGACACACATACAATCGTGGGGCTCGCAGGCCCTTTTTACTGTATTATGACGCGCTACTTGCGTCACTTTAGAAAGTTAACAAAAAACCTATCGCCACTCTTAATTGGTTGCTCGAGTGGTAGGGTTAGTATAGCACACGTATAGAGAATAATATGAGTGGACGAAGGTTAGTCAGGTGATATATCTGGGTTGTCCCTACAATTAGATACATGAGAATTGTTACATGAAGACTCCTAATGATTGGTTAATATTACTGGCGTCAGTGATAAGAGCCCCATGTTCTGATTGGTGCGCCCGTGAGCTTCCCAGCCTGGGACCACCGCTGTTCCCAGCTCTCGGTGTACCTGGAATTTGCAACAATGTTTCACTATGGGTACGTGCAGACAATGTGAGGATTTATTCATAGCTGGAAGGCTGACCGCTCCCACTGTCGCAGATGTCCATTGAGCCTTTCAAGTGTATCTGCCTGTGTCTCGTAACGAGGGATCCAGACGCCTCTTTCCTCCTGGGCTTGGCATCTCGTCAGGTTCGGCTTGGTCACGTGAGGTGGGACCGTGTTTGAGGCAGAATTCTGCACAATTAATATTGTTTTTCCACTGTGTGTCTGGTTTAATTTGCAGGTGTGACTTTAACGTTGGTGCGCGGCTTGCGAGGTTGCAACATCGTGCCCTTGATGATTTGCTCTTGGAATGTGGGTTTGCAACATTGCGACCTTGGCTGGTTGCTTCGCCGGGCTCATTCTGCAGGATCAGCAACCTGACTCTTGTTTTGTTAATGTCCACGGGAGCTCTTGCTTGCGGCCTACTTAGGCCTAGTGTATAAGTGGGTCCGTCTGGTGCACAGGTGCTTTAGGTTACAGTACCATGTAGTTTCAAGACCAGTATCATGTCTTCATTATATTTCCCATGGTGGCAACTGGTTTTAAGAGAAGCGTGAGCAAGCTTTTTAGATGAGTTCATGACGCGTCTTGCGTTTCTGCATTTTGAAAGCCTATGTAGAAAATAATAAAGATGCACGTCCGTGAGTATGCCTGTCACCTACGTCATAGCACTGGGTATATTCTTCGTGTAGATTGGTGCGGGAGTGTCCAGTGTGTATATTTGCACAGGTGTGCGTAACCGTTGGCTAGGTCGTCATGGCATCTCTAACGACGTGTAGATTTTAGTCTAGTTGGTCCGTGCCGCAGGTGTCGGCATGGCCAGTGCGGGCTGCTGGGCAGGCAGGTGGACACATCCGTATGTTCCTGTACCAGGGTATCTGGTCGTCTGGTAGATGGACAAACTCTTCTCGTGGCGGGTGTCTGGGTCGTGACCCTTTAGGCCAAGCGCGAGAGGTGAAGGACGGGAGCCTGGTCTTCCATTCTCCCACTTCAGTCCCCCCTCTGGTCGACTTGTCGACCACAAACATATCCTTTTCGTTATCTCCTCTTACTCGCCATATCTTAGTTATTCCTCCTAGATGTCCATAGTGGTTCACATGATCTTCAAATGACCAATACATATATTCACAGGTTCCTCCAGGAGTACAGTATACCCATTTCCCTATGTAGCTCCTGGGGTTTCTTGGGTTCTCGATCTTCACCGATGGTGGGTCTAGATGGTTGGTGATGATTTGGTTGCGCAACTTCTCCCTTTCCTGTATTATCATGCCTGTGTGTTGGCCGTCATCTGCTGGCATCAAGGGGTGCATACCCACCATTTCAAGCAACTCGTCAGTGGTACGTGCCTTCCGGGCCTTCCAAAATCTTATTATGATCAGTGTAGCTTCAGCCAAAATAGTACAACCCACTATAATTTTCAGTCCATCTGACAGCCAGGATGGCATCCATGACCATAATAGTGAAAACCAGCTCTTATCCTTGTTTACACCGTTACTTTCATCCATCATTTTGGAGTGCATCTGGGCCAATTGTGAAACTGCTTCTGTCAGTGTACCATTGTCAGCATCGTTTGCAGGAATGAACGTGCAGCATGATTGTCCTATCTTTGCACAAACTCCTCCTTCCATGGCTGTGAGAAGGTCCAATACATATCTGTTCTGGAGGGCTACCATCCTTATAGCTCGCAGCTCCTCTTTTATTGCGTTGAATCCATTTACTGTAGAATTGATGGTCATCATTAGTTCCCATATAGTTATCTGGAGCCATTTTGTGTTTGCGTAAGCCTGCAGTCCCGGATGTATTATTGAGGAGAAGAACATTGCTGCTCTGCTGAATAGTCTGTGTTCTGGCGGTATTGAAGTGAGTGCCGTTTCCGACCTTCCCCACAGGTAATTTCCTGTCAGAGGTTCTCCTTGTCTTTTCCTTCTATTTAGGACAGTATCATTGCCGTTGGTCCTGTTCCTTTGCTCCTCCTGAAGTGGTGCAGATCTCTTTTTTCTCTTGTCCCCTTCATCCATTTTGGGAAAGTTCGCCACATTGACATGCTTCTTGGGTACCTCTAGTGATGGTACATTGACGTGCACCATTGTGCACACACCATTCCACAGGGGAGGCAGTGTATGGTATGCCTTTTCTCCACAGGCCCAATAATGGTCCATTATTACTGCTGTTCCTGCTCCCCCCTCAGGTAACTCCATCACACTTGCACAGTTGGTGTTATATCCTACGTCCACCTCTCCTTTATGCTGGTAGCATACCTTGGGCGCAGTCAGCGGCAGTATTGTTATTGGGTCTTCATCCGTTTCCACCCACGTGAGCATTGGTACGTACTTGATCCACGTCGTCCAACATCGGTGGTTGTGTGCCTCGATAGTTGAGATAGTTTCTTTTGTTACCATGTTGCTGCCAATCACTCCTATCTCCCAGCTGTTGTCCAGGTACACCTTCCCGGTTATCGTCACCAGTGGCCTCTCCCAACATCCTTGTTTACCCGGAACTTCAGTGGCGTACCAATCACATGGTAGATACTGCAGTGTTACTTTCTTTGTTTCTCCTTTTGCAGGACCACTTGTTATGTATTTGAATGCTTCAGCATGTAAACTGCTCTTGTGGTAACTCAAATAGGTCTTGAGGAAGTTGTTTTCATATGGGTATGAGTCTCGTGTTTTCCATGTCATATGCACCACTGTCCCTTGAAATCTTCCTTTCGTTTGGAACAGTGCCAAGTATATTATGCACTGTGCTGTCTTTTCATCTATTTCTGTGGCAACAAATGTTCGAGAAGCACTCATGGCGTATGGTATTAATGAGCAAACGTAGCAGCTGTCCTCTGTTGCCTGCTTACCAACGCGGGTCATGTGTTGGTACCATATGTTGTTTGAGACGTGTGCTGAATCTTGTATATAATTATCAATACCTTTATTGTCTGAGTATGAGCTGCGTTTAACTCTATTTTGCTTGGGTGCAATTTTACTACTATCACCTGACGTAACACCTGTTGCAGCAGGGGACGGGGGTGTATTAGGTTTGGGTGCAGCAATAAAATTAATAGCATAGCTGTACTGCCATACAGAGGCAGCCAAGAACCCGGTGATCATCAAAATCCCTATTAGTTTTATTACATATGCTAATCTCACCGGCATTTTGCTCTTACCTTGCTGCAGTCCTGGCAGCGTATTCTTGCGACGTTAAAGTTGCCCGCCTGAAAATTCTCAAAATGCTTGTTATTAAATGTTAGTTGTTGGTTTTCTTTAAGCTCTCCCTATCAAATAGTCATTCAGTGCCCAGGCGAAGAGCTGTTCCCACGCTACTCTAAGTGATCTATCTCTTAGGACCGGCAGGTATGGGCGGAGGTGGGGCATCGAATATTCTATGGCCAAGAGGAATGCTGTGTAGTAGACACGTACCCTTCTCCTTTTCAGGTACGTTGGCCTTTTTATTTCGTATACAAATTGGTGTGACAATTCTTCCGGGTAGTTATCGTCTGGGAGTACCATCTACGCCTGGGCAGTGAACTTGTTAGTTATCTATTTTCTTAACAATACAATAATACGCAGTTCCTGTATGTGCGAGAGAAGAGAAAAAGAGAACATTCACGTGTTTACATGTGTACTTGTGCAGGCAATGTCCTTCAATTCAGGTATTACTATATTTGGGGGTCAATGGGCAGGGGGTTTGGGCTCAGTTGGCGGAAGTATTTTTACTCTTTGAGCGTGTGACCATGGGGTGGGCAGTATGGGGATCACCCCTTTATTCGTCAGTTATTGTCTCCGGGGAAGCTGGGGAGTGACAGGGTATGGGAACAATTGGGTTGTTGGCTGTGGTAGAACTCTCTTCCGCCGTTGGTGATGTTGTTGCTGTTCTCCCAATGGACCTGTCGGTGGCGCTGGGGCGGGTCTGCAGTTTGTAGATCTTTACATCATGTAGGTGGTTCCAGGCACGCTTGTCCTTTAGCTTTACTGCTCTTGTTGATACTTCCTCTACCAGATGGGGGCCAGTAAATCGTTCATCATTCCATTTCCTGTTGAAATTGCGAAGTAGCACGTGGTCACCTTTAGCAAGTTTGCACAGGTTTTCCTTTTCCAATTCTGTATTGGCGCCTTCTTGTTGATTGCTGGTAGACCCGCCCCGTGTGCGCTCGAGCTGTTGAGACACAAACACAACACTAGTAATCAAAGAAGACACATATTGGTACATTTCATCACCTAGAACACTCGCCGTGCTTTCGTGATCAGTGAATGCCCTTGACGTTGGCGTTAGGGGAAGGCGCATTTGACGTCCGGTAACCACCTCGTGTGGAGTGAGGTGGTGGTCGGACCCTGGCCTATTCCTCAGTTCAAATAGGGCTAATGGAAGGCAATACAACCAGCTTTTCTTTGTTGTTTGTTGTATCTTTGCAATTGCCTCCTTTAATAGGCCATTCAGGCGTTCACATACACCGTTGGCCTGTGGGTGGTATGCACATGCAAATTTGTGTTTTATGCTCAGCAAGGATGTGATATGCTGGAACATTTCGTTTGCGAAATGCGGGCCATTGTCTGACCTTAACACCTCGCACACTCCCCACCTGGGGAAGACCTCC
This sequence comes from Ambystoma mexicanum, assembly GCF_040938575.1. Lineage (NCBI taxonomy): Eukaryota > Metazoa > Chordata > Amphibia > Caudata > Ambystomatidae > Ambystoma > Ambystoma mexicanum. Next base: position 847,293,509 of record NC_090929.1, on the reverse strand, counting down.
CTCACTAGGAATTTGGCTGCTCTAAATGCATCTGGGTGTGAACAGGGCCCTGCTTCAATCCACCTAGAGAATGGGCAAACTACTACAATCATATACCTATTACCTTGACATATGTTGATCATATCAACATAGTCAATATGAAGATGCGGAAAAGGTCCCTCTGACCGGGGTATAGTACCTCTTATTACTTTTAGGGTATGACCGGCCGTAAACTGTTGACATGTGAGACAATTGCTGATAAAATTTGACACATGAGAATTTAACTCGGGGCAAAACCAATCCTCTCTAATTCGTGCTGCAATTATTTCCTTGCCTGTGTGGGCTGGGTGATGTAATTGGCTCAGGGCGGTGTTCAAAAGTGCCAATGGTATTACAACCTTTCCAGTGCCACCCTGGCGCCATAGTGCGTCGGTTGGTGACATTGTACATCCTCTTTTTACCCATATTTCCTTTTTGGCCATTGGTGCAGCCGCTTGTAGCTCCATAATCTGCGTGGCTGGGAGATGGGTGTACCCTTCTCTTATCAACATCTCCTTAGCCATTCCCCTCCCTCTCCCTCTCTGTGATTCTGGGGGGTTCCATATCTCACCAAAGTATGCAGCATATTTTGCATGTGCGTCTGCTGCTGCATTCCCTTTTGAGACGTGGTCTTCACCATTGGTGTGTGCGGTGCATTTTACTAGGGCTAATTCTTGGGGGTCATTTATTACTTCAATTAGTTCAGCCAATAAGAGGGCATGTTGCACTGGAGTGCCATCAGCTCTCCTAAACCCTCTTCTTCTCCATTTTGATAGCCCTGAGTGGACAGTGGATGTAACATATGCACTGTCGGAGTATATGGTTACTCGTTTGTCAAAACTTTCCTTCAAAGCCAATATTAGTGCAACCAGTTCCGCGGCTTGAGCGGAGTAATGCTGTGGTAATTGTACACATTTCATAGCCACACACACCGGCGCCTCCATTATTTTTACCACTGCTGCCCCAGTCCTCCGTATACCATCTCCTTGATCAATAGTTGATGACCCATCAATAAACAAAAGCTCACCTCCCTCTAGTGCGTTTTCTTCAACTTTTCAAGTACATGAGTACATTTCAGTTATTTGTGTACAGTCATGGGCATAATCTCCCTCCTCGATTACTTCTGCTAGGAACCTTGCAGGGTTAACCGTGCTACATCTAACAATTGCTAGTCCAGCTCTAGACAAAATGATCTCATAACCTGATGCCCTCTGCGTGGTTAGGGTGGACTTAGGTTTATTCAATATTGCAAATAGTGCATGTTCCACAAACAGTGTAGTTGGACACCCCATAGTTATTGCTGATGCTTTTTCCACTGCAAAAGCAGCTGCAGCGAGACCTTGTTCGCAAGGGAAGTGACCTAACATCACAGGGTCCAAGTGACCGCTGTAAAATGCCACTGCTTTATAGCCCATGCTTGTTTTTTGGGCCAATACTGCTTTCATTACTGCTGAGTCGCAATGTGAAAATATAAAAAATCGTCGCTCATAGTCTGGGGATGCCAGTACTGGAGCAGTTGATATCGTATCTTTCAATTCATCAAAGGCCTCTCTCATTTCCATAGTCCACCCCAACTTTTTCTCCCCTTTATTAGCTTCCCTTAAAGCCTCAAGCAGGGGTCCTATGTATGAACTGTAATCAAATACCCATGCTCTACAGTAGTTGCACAACCCCAGAAATTGCTGCAGTTCCCTCACAGTCTGTGGCATTGGAGTGCTTGAAATGGCCTGTGCTCTTTGTGGTGCAATCTTTCTTCCATGTTGTGATATTAGTTGGCCAATGTAAAGTACCTGTTCTTGACAGTATTGTATCTTTTCCATGTCTACCTTGTACCCTTTTTCAGCCAATATTGTCAACATCTTTCAGGAGTCCTCTCTGCATTTACTTTCGTTTGTACTGCAAATTATTATGTCATCCACATACTGTAACACTGTGCTTTCCACTTCAATGTTACCCAAATCCATCTGTATTACTCTATTGAAAATTGAGGGTGATTCGCAATACCCCTGTGGCAATCTGTAATGTTTCCACTTTGTATTTCGGTAAGTGAAGCTTGTCAAATCTTGTGAGTCTGGGTGTAATGGTATTGAGAAAAAAGCATTTTTAAGGTCGATCACTGTAAATCGTGATGCTTCCGCTGGAATGCCACACAATATTGTGGCCGGGTTTGCTGTTACTGGATATTCTGCTTCTACTATGTTGTTCAAGGGCCTGAGGTCCTGTATGAAGCGCCAAGACCCCCCTTTAGCCTTGCGCACTGGGTACACAGCCGTGTTGCATGGTGATTCTGAGGGGACCAATATGCCATTGTTTATAAGGGCCGTTATGGTTTCATATATGCCCTCATCTGCCTCTTTTGACAGTGGCTACTGTTTCACTCTGGGTAGTATGGCACCTTTTTTCAATTTTATCCTTACTCCCCCTATGCTTTTTATGCACCCCACGTCATAAGGGCTAATAGTCCACAATGATTTGGGCACCTTTGACATATCCTCCTTAAAGAAGGGGACTGGGGTGCATGCGGGTGCCTCAAGTGCCATCGCAATTTTCTGTGCTACTTGTTTGTGAGCCACTCTTAGCCATATTTCTACACTCATCATGAACACCATTTCACCTTCCTCCTTTTCTTCTGAGAACAGCTCCTCATCTGACACCTGGGTCAGCCTACATCCTTCTGCTAGTGCTATCACTGCCCTCCATGCTCTTCCTTCTTTATCTTGGGCGTGCACAGCAATATAATCAGCTGTTGCAATAATGCTCTCAATGTCTATTAGAACCACCTTTCCTTCTGGTTCATTAACAGGTGTTTCTGGTCGGAACAGATAGGCTGCTGGCCTCCTCCATATTTTCCCTTCTATCCCTGGCATCCATGCAAATGCCATATCTGTTCCATACTGGTATAGCTCGCCATCTACTGGCTCCGCCCTAATCGCTGTCTGTCCGCAGTATGCTTGCATAATCTGTCGTGCTGCGAGCATGTTAATCCCTGGAGTAGAGCAAATTATGCCGTCCTCTGTAAAGGAGATCGTCATATTCAACCTGTTCATTATGTCTCTCCCCAGTATATTTACTGGTGAGGCACTATAATATAAAAGTGGAACTGACAGATCATAATCTCCAATAGATAAGGGAATGTTATCAGTAAAGGGAACCAACCTTTTAGCCCCAGAGAATCCTTGGGTGTTCATGGCTTCGCCTGACATCTTAAATTTACCTTCCCTTATGCAAGACCGGGTTGCCCCGGTGTCAACAAGGAATGATAATTTTTTGTCACCTATCGTTACCTCTATGCGTGGCTCCTCCGCACTATTAGGTGTTACTGACAGGATGGGACACACCAAGGCCGTCTGTGGGCTGTCCTATTGAGGGTACAATGATTGGCCATTTCCTGTGTAAGGGTTGTGTCCCAAGACCGTCACCCTACCCAATTGTGTTTGTTGCGTTTGGGGTTGTTGTGTTATCGCTACCTGTTGTGGTGGCAGTGAATATGTCTGTGGCTGTTGCTGTGTTATTTGTTGTTGTTGTTCACTTCCCTGTTGCAACGTCTGCTGTTGTTGTATGCCCTGCTGTTCTTGTGAGGTCCTAGGTTGTCCCTGTTCATTCCATGCTGGTGTTCCTGGCCTAACCCTACACGTGCGTGACATGTGTCCTAATAATCCACAACTCCAACACACTGGTGGTTCCCTGTTTTGCCATGGGAAGCTCCCTGTGTTGTCCTGGTATACTGGTTGTCCTGTGGGGTAGGAATTTCTAAGTCCTCCCACCTGCTGTTGGGTGTTATATCCGTATCCTCTCCCTCTCATAAATCCTCCTCTCCCCCTGTTATAATTATAATACCCAGCTCCTTGCATTGGGTACCCTCCTCCCATGTTTGGTGTGTGTAATTGCAGTGGCGGCGCTTGTTGTGTTATAGTCTGTGAAGGTGGTATTTGGGCGGGATCTTGTGCAGCCACTACTTGTGTGGGGCTTTGGGCCATTGTTGTGGGCGTAGTTATTAGTGCCCCTTCCATTGTGTATTTAGTAAGTTTTTTCTGTACTAGTTTAGCCTCTTCTGTTTTCCTGTCCTCTTCCTTTTGTTTCATTTTTCCTTGCCATGTCCTGCAGTGATGTACTATAGTCAGTTGTATTTCTGGCCATGGTTTTGCTTCCATTCCCACTACTTTCTTTAGTTGTTTCTGAACTCCTTCTGGGAGCCCTTGTACTAGTATATGCTAGAATATTGCTGGTGTTTTATCCCATTGCTCTCTAGTTTCCATGCGCCACTTCTCTTGGATATCCTGGATATAATCAACAGGATCCTCATTCTCACGCATCTTACGGGAAGTAATTGCTCCTATGTCTGATGTGTCTGGGTACTGTACTCTCAGTGCCTGCCATAGTGCATGTCTGCAGTTTGCAAATGGTGCCCCATCATGCGATGTGTTTGTTATTGTTACCCCATGGAATCCCGCTCTCTTCCAAATGTCATCCGCTCTATCCCCTAATATTGATATTAACAGGCCCTTTACATCTCCTACTGCTAGTTTCTGCCCTGCGGTGTGTTTTTCCATTTCATATATCCACTTACCCGCACCTCCACTTAATGATGGAAGCCTACATTTTATATTTTCTTTATCTGTATGCATCCAAGGGACATACTGTGGTCTAACCCCTCCTCTCTCCAACAGTGGCATTAAGTTGTGTCGAGTCTATACACCCGTCCTCCTCTTCCGTTTCTTTTACATCTTCAATTTCGTCCTTATTACCCCTGCTCTTAACTCCTTCTTCTCCATCCTTTCCCCTCCTTTAGTCATTTCCTGTATTTAATGTGGGCATGTTTATTCGTCTGTCCTGCCTGCGACTAGGGAGGTCTCTAAGCCGACATGCATAGGGTGTCAGTTCGTCTATGAAGGGCGCGAGCTTTATTCTGCGCAGCGAGGGTGAGGTGGTTGAGCATGTAGGGTGCGATGGGGGAGGGCGTGATGGGGATGGGGATGGTGTGGTTTCATGGGTTTGTCTTTCCACTAGTCCTTGCTCTCCCTCCTCACTTCTCTCCAGCTCCTCCTTTCTCCTACTGATCCATGGCGAGTCTATGTTGGTTCGAGTGAGGTATAGCTTATCTAAGCTTTCCCTTTCACTTTTTCTTCCTTCCCTCTCCACTCCATCTTCCTCCTCACTACAAAAATCATTCATAAATGGCATCCCCCACTCTGTCTTTTTCCCTTTTATTGTTACTGTTTGTGAGTCTATTAGGTCTATTTCTCCTTTTTCTCCATTACCAACTGCTCCCCCTGGTGCTGATGTTGTCGCTTCTTCTCTGCTTCTATATACATCCCCCCATCTTTCACTCTCCCTACTCCTCTCTTCTCTTCCTCCTTCACTTCTCTCCTCCATCTCCCTACTATTTTCCTCCCTCTTCCTTTTCAATTCCTCCATCACTTCATTGCTCATCTGTTCCAATATTCTTTCATCCTCTTTCTTCCTTTCCCATTTCACCCTTTCTCTTTCTACTATACTCTCTATTACCTTCCCTTCTTCATATTTCTTAGTTGTCTCTGATAGTAACCTCCTCTTCCATATTGCCATTTCTTTTTCTTTTTCTTCTTCTTCCCTCTTCTTCTCTCTCAGCACTACTCTTGATACCCTGTCTGCTGCTGCTTTTACCCTTTCAGCTTCTCTCCTTTGCTCCTCATTTCGTTCCCTTAATTTTTCAATTCGTTCTTACCTTCTTTCCTTTTCCTCGCTCTCTCTCTTTCCTCCCTCTCGAGCTGTTTGATCAATTCATTCTGTTCATCCCTTAGCTTTGCTAATCGTTCCTCCAAAATCTCTTCCTTTTGCCGTAATAGCTCCTCCCCCCTCATTTCACTCTCTCTGGCACTATCCTCGTCTGTTCTCTTTACTACCTCCCTCTCTTCTCCAGTTAGTGAACCTCGTAATTTTAATAATATCTGTGCAGCTATCCACTCATCATTTCCTATCTCTACAGTCTGCTCTTCTCCAATCCTCCCCCCCCCCACTGGCATCTTCCTATGAGCCACATATGGTGGAGGGCTGTATGCCGGGTTCGAGTATCCTTCAGCCGCCCTTAACTGTCCTCCTTCTATTTCTCCTAATTCTCTTAAAGGGTACAACCCCCCTCCCTCTGTTTTCACTCCCTGTGTTATGGGTATCTCGTTGCTTGGTTCCTTTTTTATGTCATCTGATTTATCAATCTTTTCTCCTCCCTCTCCTCCGTTCCCAGTGTTCTTTGTGCTTTCACTCCCCTTTTTCCCATCCTCTCCTTCCTTCTTAATCTCTTTTTCTTCCGGTGTTTCCCCCATAGTGAACATTCCATTTGGTCCTGGTCGGGACCCCTGGAACATCCTCCATAAGTTAAACACCTCCACATGGTTTGCCAACTTCTTCCCCTTGTATGTATTGTGCAGATGGTTTAGCAGTGAATGTTGGGCATATGGATCGAAGCTACCATTAGGCGGCCATGGTGTTAGCATTTTGTTATCCGTCCCCTGGGTCCATTCTATGCTGTACTTAATTAGTTTCTCCCTATGGGGTGGCAGTGTGGTGCATATGTGTTGTAGTGGGGTAGTGAGGGTGTTCCCCCACCCTCCCTACCCTGTCCCGTATGACATAGTAGCGCTCCACTTGTTACCCTTCTCCTATCTGGTAGCAGTTTATCTCACTAGCAGTTTACAATATACAACCTTATATTGTTTACCTGGCCCCGTGAGTTTGGGAACTTACGACAATCCTTTGACAAAATGATAAAATAAAAAAAAAATTAAAAAAAATATATGGGGTTTTACATTTGTATATTCCCTTCTATCTTTCTTTCTTTATACAACACCCTTACGGCCCCCTGCGGCCGAAGCGCACGCAGCCCCCTGCGGCTGCGTACCCCTTATGACGCTCTTATACAGTAGTCCTGTTTCCACGTTCTCCTCCCCCTTTTACACTCGCCGTGGCCGGCGTTCTCCGTGCGCAGCCACGCCCCTCCCCCTTTCTCCTTTCCCCGATCAACTCGTTTACCGTTTATCTCCATGTCCGCTCCCTTACCATATTTATCTTCCCCACCACTCTCAAAACCAATGTGCCTTGTGCTCGTGATATCCTATTAAAGCCCTACTGGTGACGTCACCGATCTCTTCGAGCTACTGGTAAGTTCTTCATATGTTCTGTAAGTTCAAAATACACTTGCAATCTACCCCCGTTAACCCTACAGCTGTCTTCCTGTCACTCCTGGAACAAGGTAATCAAATCAATAATATAATCGGACTGCGCACGCTGCGTCGCCTCGCGTGTGATACGCCCCTCAACAGGAGGGCTTAACCAGCCAATTATCTTCCGTATTGGGCAACTAGCTTAGCTACCGCCTACAGGGAAACGTCGTCTACCTATCGAATTTCTTGCTCGAACAATAGGGATCCTCATCTACTCATTGATCAATAAATGCCAAATCGTAGGAAACCACACACACACCCACCCTTACACGTGGTCGCGACCTAGGCCAATCAGTGTCTACGAGCGGCCGCACGTGATGTTTTCGTGCTCCGCCCCCTCTTTCGCGTGACGTAGCCGACTGCTCTCGCACTCGTTTCACTACCATTCATTCCATTGCCAACACTAAGTTGTTAAACCTTCGCCGCGCACCTGTACAACACCTCCCTCCTCCCTTATTTACTTCCTCCCCCCTCCCTCACAATTTCGCATTGCTTGTTGTGCGTGTCATGCTCACCAAGTTCTCTCGATGCAGGGCCGCTCGACTGCGTGCACCCCTCCAAGCGGCTCGCCACCTCCCCTCGTCTGGACCACGTCTGGACACTCGCCAACCGCGGGCGGGATACTTCTCAACCGGCTCCCGAGGGACAATATCCGGATTGCGCTGTCCGGTCTTCTCGCAGCTCCGCGATGGTCCTGTAGTCCTCAGAAGGGGGCAACGGCAGAGGGGGCCGCGCCGCCGGGCCTCCTCGCAACGGGAGTGCCTGGAAAAAGTAAAAAATAAAAAGTCGATCTTAAAGTGAGCAGTGGTTTAGATGTCTATATTTTGAAATGTGCAGAATTAATATAGTTTAAACCTAGTCACTAAGTAACAAAGCAAAACGTGGTAGTGAATACAAGGAAATAACTTTGGGTAAAGTGATGGGATGGGAGAACAATTCATAAGGATGATACCCTTTGTCTATGTACACAAACCGGGGATGTACAGAGATCTGTGGGGGACCTGTATGCAGATGTTAAAATTCTGACAGAGGTTTATCAGCCTGTCAATACTGGGTTGAAATAGTGCAATTTATGAGCACTGTTTTTGCCAAAATCGGGCAAAATACCAAACAATTTACAAGTTAATCTCCAACACATGGAAGATTCCAATAGATTCCTGGTCACCAAAGGTACGCAGGAAATGCCGGAACTGTGCCAGCACTGCCACTTTAAAACATATGTTGATGCCATTGCAAACGATATGTCATAATTATCTTTGTAAACCAGTTTTGTGATGCTGAAGCCCTCAATGGGGGTCATTACGATTTAGGCAGTAAGGGGTTAATGGCACCAGTAAAGGTGCCAGAGCTGTCAACCCCGTACCGCCTCATTACGAGTCTGCTCGTGGGAACCCGCTAAGGACGCTTGGTTTTACCATGTGCCCTTAGGTGGTCCGCGAGCAGACCAGGCTGCTAACAACGGGCCTGTTATTAACAAAAGAACAAAAGAAGCTTTCTGTTATTAACAGGCCCGTTGTTAGCACCCTCCCCATTCCCAATGAGCCCTATGGGGGCTCGAATGGGGATGTCCAGGGTATGGGTTCCCTGAATGGGGAATTACCGGGCCATTAAGGTCGGAATGGCCCGGTAATTCCACATTCAAGGAACCCGGACCCGGTACCCGGTAAGGGGGTAGCCATGCTGCTAATAGCGGCATTGGTTACCCCCTACCTCATAATGACCCCCAATATGTCTGAGAAAGCTGCACGTAAAAGCTAGGCATGGCCCATTGGTCAGGCATCAGAATGACCTGCATGATTCCTGCAAGGAGAGGCAGCAGTGCCTGGAGCTGTTCTCTCTGATACTGCCTGCTTCGTAAAGGGCAGACGAGTGTCAGCTCACCCATTACGAATAAGTTGCCCCTCGCGACAACCATACTCTCTTTGCTCAAAATGTTAATATAAAGATTCATATATTGTCTGGTTGTGTTATATGATTTGTGCACGTTTCAAGTCATCGCTGTAAAACTGAATGTTATTGTGGGCCTGTGATTTATACTATCTATGCATATAATTTGATAAATGTTTCCACATGTTCCTTTTTTCAATCTTGCCAATTTATTTGACATACAAACTTTTAAGGGTAGTCAGCAAAGTAGCCGTTTGATTACTTTGCCTTGGCTGAAATCTGTGACCTATCATGTGAGCAATTTGCATGAATTGGATCTATGATAATCTGGAAGGGGATTTCTTTTTCTGACAAAGCAGAATATGGTATTTGCTATTTTTTTTTAAATTGTATAGACACGTTGATTGAAATACACTTCAGACTGTCCTGCACATGCAGCCCCAAAAGAAACGCATAAACTACACCCTTGTTGAAATCCTGGATGCAGATGCAAGCACACCATCCAGCAAAAGTCAAAAGATGTACCATTTCCATCCATAGTGGAGACCTATTTTTTTTTTCTTCCAGCGTAGACAGAACATGTTCATCTTTAATTTGATATGGTCAAATCAAAGTGGGAAAAAGCATAACATTGAGAGTCATTTTACAGTAATTCAAAAATTATGAAAATAATTTTACCAAAAGAAGCTTTCTGCGATCCTAAAAAGTAGGTAACTAAATGTTGCAATGCAGATTCTGTTATAGTGACATCCATCAAAGTTGCTAATTATTTGATGGAAAGCAAATGTACTTTTACAGATGGTGCCGTTATGAAGGGCACAGTGACTCCCTCGTTGAGTCTTTTGTAATAGATTTTTAAAACTTCCCTGAATTTATGTCTGCCATGTCAGCTGTGCAGTTAGGTGCAACCACTATGGCAAAGAGGATAATGTGATTGCCTTTCGCTGTGATTCTGCATTTCTTTCAGACATGAACTTCCTGAAAACAAAACTTTAAACCTCGTCCGACAGCTTCTGAGTGATGTTTCTGTTTCAAGTTACACACCAGATTACTGAGGACTGGTGGATAGCGTGCAATGTTAACCTTCACATTGAATGTGTCAATTACGTTTAATTTTAATATGCGTGACAATTTTTTGTAGACAGATACTAATACAACATAATGAAATACATATGTTTTTGAAGTTATTAATGCCATGGAAAATGCATATTTTAGTCCTTCACTAAGTAAACAGCAAATAAACTGCACAACAAAAATCTGGGTACAAATTCTCAAACTGATGGACATCATCACCCCAATAGCTGTCACCAGTAGCGCCCATCTATTCCCATTAACTACAAGTAGCTCTTGCTGAAGTAGCGTTTCAGGATCCTTGGTATAGGTCTAGCTGTTCCCAGACAGAATATGTTGTGTTTCTATGTACAGTGTCATTAAGCTTTGTATGGCCTTTATCTGCTTGATTGAATATTTCACAAACTATGATTGTGGTTTTCCTTCTGTACGTCTCCCCCTGTGAGTTCAACTACCTTCATCATAGTCATAGTCACTACTTGAATCCCCCTCCCTGCTTGCACATTGGCTCCACTAGTCACATCGGCTCTAAGGATGTGTCCTAGGTGTATGGAACAGGCAGTCCTCTTTCTTTTCTCCTTCCAATTGTTTTTCTGGGTTATTGGCCTCATATTATTTCTAAGGGCCTGTATAGTAGGGTGTGTCTTCGTCTACCTGGGGACTCTGAGTTTCCCAATAATCTTTGTAATAAATGGGGCTTTTTTCATGCTCCTTGTAGGTTGCATTTCATGTCTTTCAATGTCAACCAAAGAGGCAACATTGGCTATATTTTGGATCATACATTGTAATTATTGATCTCTTAACTCATTTTCTTATCATTACACTCTGTTTGGGGTGATCTCATTTTCTCTCCTGTCCAATCCTGACACACTTAGTGTGCCGCTCCCTTCTCCTTTCACCTGCATTTCATTATATTGCTCTGTATTTGGCAGGGAAATCAATACGTCATGTGTACCTGGGTGATTTTGGGAAGAGCCTATATCCGCCTATATCCACCTATATCCTGAGCATGGCTAGTGTAAGGGAGGAAGGGCCGTTTTGCCCCCGTACATTTGGCATAAAAAAACCTAATGCTCATGCAATAGTGACGAGATGTCCTACATTGCCCTTCCCTGTCAACAGCGGAAGAGGGGCTATTGCAAGACACATTTGGACTCCTTTTGTGCACCTCCAGGCTCCATTTTTGGACTAGGCCACATCCTGCTAACTAAGAAGCCTTCTCTCCCCTTTGCAGCGCTGCGAACAGTGAACACTGACAGCCCCCACCTCCTCCTCCTGTGCCTGTGCCGCCCAAGCTCATTTCTCACGGATGCTCTGGTGCAAATGTTTACAAGTAAAAAGCATATTCTTTTCCTTCCTCTGAGATCACTGCCTTATGTGTGACCGGGGTGAATCTAGACTTGTGGCCCATCCATCTCCACAAACCTGCTCCTGCTCCTCTCACCCCCACCCTTGGAAGTTATTGCCTGCACAACCTTTTGCCACTCCATTCTCCCTTTGATGTAGCAGAAGTGTGACCCTTCCCCAGTGACCACCATAAAGTGCCCCCAATATGACTGGTCTCATGTCATCATATATTCCGCTCAAAACCAACACCTGTCAATCCATCCCCTCAAGTTCTGGTGCACCCTAACTAATAAATCCTAGTTCAATCCCCCTGATAACGCACCTGGAGGGCAATACCCTTGTACCCTTTACTTCTACAAAGGCCTGAGGCGGGAATGTGTAAACAATAATCTACAATGTATAGGTACCCCCAAATACTAGTATGTGGGTTATGTTTTTGCATTATTCACAGCATGTCAGGAGATAGTGTGTAGCTTAGTTTAGACAGAACATTCTCCTCTCGTGGACTCATCCAGACCTTCACCTCGCAAGGATGAGCCCAGCTGGCCCACGTGATGCCTACCGGACCTCGAAGCTGCCAGCCAATCCTGTGGAGCTGGTCCCTAGCATACTGTATCCATGTCTTTCACCAACCCCAATGTAGCTTGATGTACCTATAGGGAAATGTCACTAGTGATGTTTCTAAAGCTTATAATGAACTGTTTTTGTATTGCCTGGCATGGCGCTCTTGATTCAGCAGAGTCCTCTGCATACATTATTCTATTTAAATCTTTGTTTTACTCACAATCTTTCTCCTGGTCTCATTCCCTTCTGGGGTGTGCCCTTTTATTATGAGTTTATAATAGTCTTTTTGGGGAATGACCACCTTCACTTAGTGACCCCGGCTACGTGATTGTGGGTGCTCCGAGTAAGACCCCTGTGCCATGCGGCGAGATGCGGGACACCCCATCAAGACCACTGCCACCTATGGCTGACCAATAGTTGAGAGCGTACACCTCAGAGTGGTTCCAAGGGTCCCGGCTTTGCAAATCCCCGACTGCTCGCACGGCTTTAATTGGGGGGCCACACTCTGATTGTGGATAGACCGTGAACGGAGGCTCTCAGATCACCTCAGACACATGACTATTGGTTGCACGAAAATTAAAGAAAGGCAAATTGAAAGGGGTGAGAAAGGCAAGTGTTACAGTGAGGGAACGGTCTGGGAGTCAGATTAAGTGTGCATGAGATTGTATGAGTGTTGACTAGTGCGCTTTTCTTCTTCTTTTCTTCATATGGCCAATAGGTTTTTTATAGAGATAACGGAATAAGAGGAGAATACGGGAACCTAACTCCGAAAGGGGGTGGAAGCGGCGCCGCCTAGTACTGTCTCAACCAGCGCATGGACATAAGTGGAAATAAAAAAGGAAATACGTAGGAGTCTTGTATATTGAGTAGACTCGGGATGTATTAGCAAACTCTTTTTCTTGTGTGGACAACTTTCTTAGAGTTCAGCCCAGAATGGGCCCAGGGAGAGGTGAATGTGAAGGACGAATATGGGGGAAGAGTCCAACAGTTTTGTAAAGGGGAAGCGCTAAAAAACTCAGTGTTACAGATATCTGTTTTACGTTCATTGTTGTTAGTGAAGTATGTCATTTCGTTCAGGTATGTCCGTTTAATGTTTTCATGTTTTATGTTTCATTTGATTCTGATTATACTTATGAAGTGTCCCAAATAGAGCAAGGTGTAAGGGAAATGTTTTAAACTGTGATGTTACAAGTTTTATGCCAAGCAAACTAAAGTCAGCTGATGTCCTTTTGGTGGTACACACACGCAAGCAAGTGACAAAGTAGAATCATGGGAGCATATACACCTTTGATGCATATTTGTCAGCACCTCCCTCTGTACATGGAAAAGATAAAAAAGTATCATGACGACTGGCTCACTGCGATTAAGGGGGAGGGGTCATCCAGGTATGTCAGAAGGGGGATCATTTGACAAAAGGATATTTGTGACAACATATTTACTGGCTAAATACAGGGGGAAACAACTCCAAAATAGATGGGAGGTCCAGGATCTCTGGAGGATGCTCGAAGAAATGCCTCCTGCAAGTAGCACAGAAAATAAGATATAGTGACCCGTCATATTTGCCCAAGCCAAGCGCACCCTCCACACCTGCGGCAGCACCCCCACATCCTTACGATCCCAGGGGTTTGTATGGTCCCACATACGCACCATCAGTAAACATTGCACGCCTTACTAGGGATTTAGAAGCACCATTGACCACCACCCAAACAGAATTAACCCAGCTGAGAACACTATGCGATAGCAGCCAAATGTTGCCAGGGGGCGGGCAGACACCATCGCCAGCTCCATCAAAGAACCCCTCCAGTTTAACAGAGGATGAGTGGAAGTCAGAATAATTTTTCTTCCACCTTAATAACACCCCAATAAAAGTACTACGAGTAGATCAAGGGAGTGACCGAGCAATTGATGAACAAGGCAGTGTAGCATCTGACAGGGAAATAGAAAAAGGTGAATGTTGAAACGATCTGGATGAATATGAGGAATGAGCAGCCGCAGCAGGTCTACCGCTGCCGCAGCAAACACAGCCAGAAGAAGGGGAGCAGCTGAGGGAAAGATGGCAGGGAAGGCTCAGGAGTAGGGTGGAGAACATGTTACTGGCGGTTACCAGTCAAATGGTCGAAAACATTTGGTCGACAGACAATTTGGTCGACACCATTTGGTCGAATGCCAAATGGTCGAATTTTTTTTTTTTACCCATTTTTTGGTTTTTTTTGGGGGGTCCCCCCCCCAACCCCCTTTTTTTTCTTTTTTTTTTTTTCCCCACATGAAAACCCACAAAACACATATATATATATAAAAAAAAAAAATTCGACCATTTGGCATTCGACCAAATGGTGTCGACCAAATTGCAGTCGACCAGTTTGTTGTCGACCAGTTGACTGGACACCGTTACTGGCAAAAAAGAAGGGAGTAAAGGTACACAAGACAAGGGGAAAGACAAAGTTACAGATGCACATCATTCCCAAGGGAGCACGAAGGCCTCATTATGTTCCTTGGGTGCTGACCTAATTTGTTGAAAGCATTGCCTCTGCTTTCAGGAGGGGCAGGGAAGTGGATATATGCCTTTGAGAAAAACACTTGCAGGGGTCCCACTGGACATAGGGGATGTTAAAACCTTGCTAGTGTCCTCCCTGGGTGACCAAGCAGATGGGTGTGGGTGAAGACAGGGATCCCGGGAGTAACGATCGATTGTGACCGCCATGACGGGTCATCTCTCAATAACATGAGGGCCCAGGTATGGGATGCACTGCAGAGAACCTTCCCTGACACCCCCGATTTACACTCTGTGATGCAATGCACAAAGTGGGGCAAAGAAGATGCTGCGCAGTATATTCTTTGGGTACAGGATATGTGGAGGGAGGAGACGAGCACCGATTGGGACCAGTCAACCTTCCTTTTTTACTTCATTATCAAAAGCGGCCTCCAGAAGGAGATACAGAAGGCCCTAGATAAAATTGCCAGGATAGATGCCAAGAGCTGGCCTGAAATACAGAGTATCATAGTACACCAAAGTAGGAGGATCAAAGAGAGGGAAAAAGAAATTGCACAGAGAAGGTTGGAGGATGAAGCGAAGCTTGCACAGAATAAGCTGGTGAAGGTCGAAGTGGTTACAGCTGCCCTACCATCTGAGAGGCAGGGTTAAGGGGAGGAGGGGTCAGTAGCTTTACAGGCAAGTATGGCAGCAATGTGGGCAGTAAATGGTCCATAGCAATGGGCTGGAGAGGAGCAGTATGAGGGACCCCAATGGCAGGGAAGGCCTGGAAGAGGAAGAGGTGGGTACAGGGCACAGAGAGGAGGATATGAAGGACAGGATTCTTGAGGAGGGGGAAAAGGTACATGTTGGACCTGTGCGAGGTGGGACCATTTTTCAAGGGAATGTCACACTCGACCTATAGGTTACCATCAAAATGCACAATGATTCGATAATGAGCAGCAGTTCGGTCACCCCCACCCAGGGAGCCCGTATGGGTTGCACATGGGAGGGCATGGACTGCGAGAGCAATATGACAACAATTACCAGCAAGGGCCTGAAACATCACAGCAAGGACCCCAAACACCTCAACAAGGGATACAACAGCGGTTAACACGCCAAAATATAATGGGACACACACACACACAAATCCTTTCGCCACTACAGCGAATGGCGCACCAGCACCATTACACAGAACAGCCATGGTTGGGGAAAGTATTTTCTCCTTTCCAGGTACAAATACCCATCCAGATTATGACAGTCCACAGAGAGCACTTGCGTGTCCAGTCCTATCAACTAACCTACATCCAGACGAGGAACCACTGGTGGGGGCGGAGATAGGAAACAAGCAGGTCATCTTTATGGTGGACTCAGGAGCATAAATATCGTGCCACATGGAAGGACAATTTCTGCTGTCGGGAAAACATTTGGAAACACAGGGATTCTCTGGGGTAATTTTAAAGGTTCCCTTAAATAAATATTTGGATGTAACAGTAGGAGGAAAAACAGTGCGAGCGCCCCTACTATATCACAAAGACTCGCCGATAAATTTGCTAGGGAGGGACCTCCCTAGTAAGCTCAATATGACCATCTCTTTTACAGAAAGGGGTGTGGTATGTTCAACTCCAGGGGCATGCCCACTCAGGGCAATGCTAATGATTAACACTATAACCAACGAAGTAGCGGGGAGGGAGGTACCCACAAATGCAGACATGTTTGTCTATGGAATACATGTTCTGACGTGAGTGGTGCCAGAAATAACACTGAAGGAATGGAGAGAACCCTCCAATTTTGTTTTCTGCCCCATTGCAGCCCCATAGATTGTATCAGGTACTGTCCTCTCATTGGACCTACAGGGACTGCAATCATCAGCTAAACGTATTGTGGCAATAGGACTGGACACAAATGGATGTGAATGGAGGACAGTGTTATTCATAGATCCAAATGTAGCACTGCACGATTTAACTGATGAGGAATTGTTCACTGACAATGTCAATGACGGGGAGATCATAATGGAAATGTCCATGCCATGTGACATAATGATTCAGAACAGACGAGTGGCTAACCCCCTCATGGCCATTGTCAGTTCACCGCCATCATTTTTCAATGAAGGTATGCAACAGGAACCCATAAGCTTATGGACCACAGGCCCCCATGATGTAGGGCTCCTGCAGGAAGTCACGCCAGTCAAGATAAAACTCAAACCAGGTGCAGTTCTGCCCGGGTCAAATAATACCCTCTGTCCAGGGAAGCAGAGGAAGGGATAAAAGAAACAATACATGCACTACTGCAGCAAGGTATCATTATGCCATCAAACTCACCTTGTAATACATTGATTTATCTGATTAAAAAAGCAAAGGGCGGGGCTTGGAGGATGATACAGGACTTATGCCCACTTAATGATGTCATGCAGAAGGTGTTTCCCCTTGTCCCAAACCCTGCATCTATCTTGTGCAGTATTCCAAATCTAGCCACGTGTTTCACAGTGGTGGACTTGAAAAATGCTTTATTCTATGTACCACTTGACCTCAGTTTCCAATATCTGACAGCATTTACCCTAGGGGGGAAAAGATATGAGCATTGCAGAGTGCCCCAGGGATACTGTGAAACTGTGAAAGCCCAAGTATTTTCAATAGAATTTTGCATGAAGATCTTGGCAACATTGATGTCAAAAGCACAGTGATTCAATATTTGCAGTGAAAGTGAAGAACAGTGTAGAGCAGACTCCTTAAAATTGTTGAACTTATTGGCACAGAAGGGATACAAGGTGGACAAAGGAAAATTGTAGTACTGCCTAGCAGAAGTACTATATCTGGGGCAGTTAATTTCAAAGGATGGTAAACAAATAATTCCAGACAGAGCAGCAGCAATGCGTGTAACAATAATGCCCAAACAGTTAACGATATGCAGAAGTTTCTCTGCATATGTAATTATTGCCGAGCATGGATACTCAATTATACAGCCTACGCATGCCCCTTACTTCAGGCACTCAAAGAGGCACACAAGGAGAATACAGCAATAACATGGACCCAAGAGATGATCACAGCATTTTACATAATAAAAGACATGATCTCAACAGCACCCGTTTTGGCGACCCCGATAATGATCGGGAGTGTTACCTATTCTCTCACAGTAATGGCACACTCATGACGGCAGTTCTAACACACAAAACATCACTAGGCCACAAGCCATTGGCCTATTACAGCAGCAAACTCGATTCTGTGATGCAAGGGCATTTCGCGTGCGAACAAGCTCTCGTAGCTGCCGCCTTTGCAATTGAAATAAGTGCCACTATAGTGATGGGGTGCTCAGTGACACCATTTGTTGAACACTCATTGTTTGCTATACTTGAGCGATCAAAATTCACACTCACTACACTGTGGGCTACAGCATACAAAATAATAATTTCAAGCTCAAACATACACGTAGTGCGTTGCAAAACTGTAAACCCACCCACCTTTATCATAGAGCCATGCACAGTGGAAACATGCAAGAACATGACTGTGCCATGACTGTGCCAATATGAGGGGGAGGGTAACGACATTCCCAAGGCAAGTGAGAACGATCTGGGGGAAGGTGAAGTGTACTTTTTTTTTTACGATTGACCTAGAGACAGGTGAAAAACATGTGGGTGCAGCAGTAGTGAGATTGGAAGAGGAAGTATATGAGATTATAGTGCAAAAGAGACTCCCCTCACATTATTCAGCACAGGCATCAGAATTGATACAGCTAATTGAAGCATTACACACAGCGAAAGGATGCGCAGTAACAATCTACTCAGACGCGGCGTACGTGACGACCATGATGCATGTCGGGTTATCACGATGGTGGAGGAGGAGTTAGCATTAGCTGAGCCCTCAGTGATTGCTTTGGTAAAATGCCAGGCCCACACCAATAAGAATGACGCCATCTCATTAGGAAACACGGCAGCAGACGCTGCTGCAAAGCAGACAGCATACTTTCACAAACCCCAAGCAGTAGAATGTTACTTAAAAATAACACGCAGGAAAACAAGGAAGAGGGATATAACGCAGTGCCCATTTCACAGACAATTGAGTTACAAAAACTTGCACCAAATGATGAGCAAGAAATATGGGTAAGAAGAGGTTGTAAACAATCACCAACGAACTTCCTCTGTCAGCAAGAGATAACAGGGAAAGTAGTAAGCCCTGTAGAGTTATTACACATAGCATTCCAACAGCTCCACTTCCTGGCACACACCTCAAAACAACAAATAGCCGTGGACATTAAAGAAGAATGGTTTCTTCAAAACCTCCAGGAACACCTGACAAAAATGACAATAGAGTGTATCACTTTCCAAACGTACAACTCTGGGATGACACTCAGAACTTTGCAGGGCACACTCCCTCGTCCCATTGGGCCTTTCCGATAACTACACATACATTACGCAAACATGGGAGAAAGGTGCAACGGGCCAAGGTATGCCATAGTAGTAGTTTGTCCTTTTTCTCGCTGGGTGAAAGCAGGTCCTTGTGCATACCCAGAAGCAAAATGTGCTGCAAAGTTTTTGGTGAGGGAGGTGTTCCCAAGGTGGGGAATTTGCGATGTCATACGGTCGGATAATGGGACCCATTTTGTAAATGCCCTTTTCAAAGAAGTAACATCCCTGCTAGGAGTAAAGCACAAATTATGTTTGTTTTACCACCTGAAAATGAACAGGGTGGTCAAGAAAATAAATAGCCTCCTCAAGAGCAGACTGTCCAAACTGTGTCACACTCTAAAAAAGAATTGGGCGTATTGCCTGCCCCTAGCTCTGTTCCAATTCAGAACCCAGCCAAGCAAGGACCATCATTTGTCCCCGCACTAATTCATAATGGGGAGATGTATGCAAACACCACTGTCCCCGTAAGAAGAGCATCTGATGCTCACAGAGCTGCCACAGTGCTAGGGAACGAGTTTAAGAATATTTGACACAGCTCACAAGAACAGTGAGAAGTATAGCTAAACAAATAGCCACACCATTCACAAGGGAAGGGGAAACAGACACTAACACACCAGCAACAGACAGTCAAATTTCTCAGTTAATGCCTGGGGAGTTTGTGTATGTGCGCAGCTTTGTGCAGAGATGGAACTCTCCAAGATGTCATGGCCCTTTCATGAAGTTATATACTGCACACCTTCTGCGGTAAAGGTTAAGGGCCTGAAATATTGGATACACCTCTCTGATGTCAGTAAAGCACATTGCAGCACAGTACCCGAAAGTGAACAGCCATAAGAGCGAGAAGTGGCTGTACCATGATGAGATAATGCTAACAGAATAAGCTATAGATGTAAACACAAGTAATGGAAGAGAGATGTAAATTTGAATATGATGAACAGCTTCTTAAGTATAAGAAACAGAACTGGGATTAATATATCTTTTTTTCTCTCGCTCTCTCTCTCTCTCTCTCCCTTTCACTCCCAGCGGCTCTTGACTATGCTGATTAAAAAGAAAAGTATATGTTTTTTTTTCTATGTACACTTAACCCTTTGTATTGCCCTATTCAGGTTCCAATATGGCGGAAACAAGGGCCCTCAATGACAAGGCCAGGGTTCTAGATAGCGATAGGGGAAATGTTAGTGCTACTCGAGCGTATTCTTATGAATGCAGGCTTTACTTTGTTGCAATAGTGTTTTCTATAATGTTATTTTGTTTAGGTTTGTACTGGAGCCTGTCTTTTTTCTTGGAGGGCATACAAGAAGGTGGGGCGGGGTAAAACTGGTAAAGGGGAGAACAAGCCTCATCTGAAATGGGTTTAAAGTCATCTGGGCAAATAATGCCACCACAAACCTTAACCTCACCTCTCAATATAAAAAAAATTGTCCTCTTAAAGCCCCACTATTTAATTATTCTGCAATTAATTATGATGACAATGTCTTAAATGATTACACTGTTGAGGATTCAATTGTTGATGTATCAGTACTGCCACATGTATAAATGCAAGCAACCGAATCTACCTCAAATGGCGAGTACTCACACTTTATGTCCCAAACCCCAACCCTGCAAGTGTATTCTATCCCTCAGCCCTGGCAGAGCACTATTGAACATAAAGATGAAATGTGGTCAGGTATTTTTCCCATGCAATATCAAAGGCTGATGAAGTTATGCAATGATCTACGGGGGAACAGAAGGTGGAAAAGGGGGGCAGAATGTAAAAGGATATGATGCTTATCATGGTCCGGGATTAGATGAAGTGCAAGACCCCTGCCACCCTGATCAGTCCAATAATGGTACTCTGATATGAGTGACATGGCTAAACAGGCAACAAATGAAAGTTGTTATGTTTGTTCTTTAATACCACACACATTTGGAATGCCCAAAGTCCTTATACCCCAGGAAACACCTTTGGCGGATGCCCAGTGTCTCATTCATCTAGCACTTTGTAGAATTCTGAGTACCTTCCAGGCACACACAGTGACGGTATAGATGCTGAAAAATGAGAAAACCTGTCATAGCAATGTTTGCAGAGAAGAGGTGGCAAGAAGAAACAGTAAAGTGCAAAGCAGAAGCACTGCAAGGACTGTCAGAGGAAACATTTCAATGGGTCAAAAAAACCTGCACTCCAACTTGGTCTTAGCACATCGCCAAACTGACATGGGTAACAGCTCTCGAAAAACCCATCAAGATCCAATGAAGAGGACAATATGAACTTTGCTTTCACAGAGAAGGTAAAGTGTCCATGTGATCAAACAAACACTGCAATAAGACACCTATCCTCCCTGACATGAAGAAAGGCACAGCAGCCTTAATGGACATTTACTGGGTATGTGGCAAACAAGCGTACCTGCACCTCCCACCATGGAGAGGTACCTGTGCCGTGGCCACACTGCATTCGGCCATGATGGTGATTCCAGAGAGCAATGGGGAGAGGTTGCCCACCAGAATGTCTCCTGCACCCCAGTAAAAAAACAAAGAACCACCCACATATGACATCTCGTCGGAGGATGAGCTACAGGAGAGAGTGTCCCACAAAAGGAGAGCATCAAACTACATTTCCAGGGAATCCTCAGACCTATTGACAAATCCCCGAACAGTTCAAACTCTCCAATACAGCAGAAACATGTTTTGCATCACTCATACCAATCATCCAGGCACGAGACAAAGCCAAATGCCTACAAATAGTGAGGTGGGAGCTGATCCAGTTGGCAAATGACACTGAAGAGGGGTTTAACGTCATGAAAGTGGAACTCACAGTCCTGCGGTTGATGACCATACAAAACCGCTATGTCCTGGACCTCCTCACAGCAATGGATGGTGGTGCTTGCCGAAAAATTGGGAGTGCATGTTGCACAATCATGCCTTCAGCTGATGCCGACAATGGGACCCTATCACAAGTGATAACTGCAGTTCACAATCTCTGATAAAAGAATGAAGAAAGAAGGTGGGATACAAGCAAGTGATTGGTTCGACACCATTTTTGACTGTATCCCTTCCTGGTTTGGAACCACAATGAAAATTCTCATCCCTGCTATAGTGTTTTTGTTGCTCATTTGTGTTCATTGTTGTACAAAATCCATGCCTAGTAGTGCAATGATGATGGTGACAATGGGCAGTCAAGTAAAGGTGCAGACAATGAAGGATGTGCAAATACAGACAGGAGATAACCCAGAACCCAAATTCTGTATGACTGCAGTATATCGTAATAGAGGGGATAGGGTGAACAACTTGTACCACACAACTGTCAAGGAACCCCAGGAACTACAATAGTACAGGAAGGTGTGGTTGGACCTGGATGTGGATGGGGGTATATATATGATGTGTACTCCTGATGAGTTTGTCAGATGGGGTCACAGCTTAAGAGGGGTATGCAGAGCTTGGATGCCCATAAAAGGGACCCCTGGGACAAGGCAGTAAAAGAGGCTGAGCATTGCAGGAATGTCAGTAATAATAAAAGTAATTTGTTACTTTAGATGTAACAAAAGGAGGGAATGTAAGGGAGGAAGGGTCATTTTGACCCCCCATATATTCAGCACGAAAGAAACCTCATGCTCGTGCAATAGTGGGGAGACGTCCTCCATTGGAATTCCCAGTCAACAGTGGAAGAGGGGCTATTGCAAGACACATTTGGAGTCCATTTTGTGCACCTCCAGGCTCCATTTTGGACAAGCAGCATCCTGCTAACTAAGAAGCCTTCTCTCCTCTTTACATTGCTGCGCACAGCAAACACTGATAGCCCACACCTCCTCCTTCCGTGCCTGTGCCGCCCAAGCTCATTTCACCTGGATGTTCTGGGCTGAATTATTATAAGTAATTATTTTCCTTCCTCTGAGTTCACTGGCCTGTGTGTGACATGGGTTAATCTTGACTTTTAGCCCATCTGTCTCCACAAACCTGCTCCTGCTCCTCTCACCCCCACCCTTGGAAGTTATTGACCGCACAACCTTTTGCCCCTCCATTTGCCCTTTGATGTAGCAGAAGTGTGACCCTTCCCCACTGACCACCCTACAGTACTGCCAATATAACTGGTCTCAGGTCATCATATATTACATCTAAAACCAGCACCTGTCAATCTATTCCCTCAAGCTCTGGTGCAACCTAACTAATAAATCATAAATCCTAGTTCAAGCCCCCTGTGGAGGGCAATACCCTTGTACCCTTTACTTCTACAAAGGCCTGAGGCGGGAATGTGTAAACAATAATCTACAATGTACAGGTATCCCCAAATTCTAGTATGTGGGTTATGTTTTTGCATTATTCACAGCATGTCAGGAGATAATGTGTGTAGCTTAGTTTAGACAGAACATTCTCCTCTCGTGGACCCATCCAGACCTTCACCTCCCAAGGATGAGCCCAGCTGAGCCCAGCTGGCCCACGTGATGCCTACCGGACCTCCAAACTGCCAGCCAATCCTGTGGAGCTGGTCCCTAAAGTACTATAATGTATCCATGTCTTTCATCAATCCCAATGTAACTTGATGTACCTATAGGGAAACATCACTAGTGATGTTTCTAAAGCTTATAATGTACTGTTTTTGTATTGTCTGGCAGAGCGCTCTCGAGGCAGCAGAGTTCTCTGCATGCATTAATCTCTATACATCTGTGTTTTTCTCAAAACCTTTCTCCTGGTCTCATTACCTACTGGGGTGTGTCCTTTTACTATGAGTTTATAATATTCTTTTTGGGGAAGAACCACCTTCCCTAGGCATGCCAAAAACACCCGTATGACATGACATGAAAGTTGTGGGCAGTGAAGAGATAGTCTCAAGGTTTGGGGATAAGCTTACTTCCTCTTTGAAATACATCTGTCTGCGAGTTTTAGATTGTTATTCTTACTCACCGAATTTTTTGTCTCAATCTAGCATTATAGTCCGTTTCAATTATCATCTGCTGTTCACTCTGCTCCAATTTTTCTTTACATTCATTCATACTAGCCTGACTAGTGTCAAACGCTCTAGTTTTGGGAGTCACATTTATTTCTGTAACTTTCTGAAAATAATCTTTTACTTTCAGATAAATATTTGTTTCCCCCACTGAGTCTTGGCTGATAGTCTGCCAGCTAGCTAACTCTTTTTTTTCAGGTGCTCAATCTCTGACATTTTGTTATCAAATAATTCCTTAATGTTTCTGAATACTCTCTCAATGTTATATGCTCTTCTAATTTTTGCATAAGCTCCTGTACAGTCACCTTATTGTGATCACCCTGTGTTTGTGCATGTGTCAATTGTAAGGTGAGCAGATATCTTTTCCTGTGCTGAGTCCTTTGCTTCTTAATATTTTTATGTTATTATATAACTAATCAAATGTGTGCTCTGATCAGTGTGATGCTGGAAATGCATCGGAGGAACAGGGCCTCCGTATCCTTGTCCTTTATTGCTTTTATCATGTGTTCTGTTGTATTTTCCACGCAGGAGTTCATTTGGGACTCCTGGCGGGGCAGCTCTCTCTTTTGGTTTGGTGTACAGACCCATGGGATACCCTTGTGGACCCATGGGTGGGGGTACAACCCTGTACCCCTAGTGTATGTTTTTGGGCACCTGTGTGTGGCCCATAGAGCAGGGTATGGGCTGGTGGCAGCTCCATGCTGAATTTGACAGGTGCCCTGCATATCCTCCATTTTGGTATACCCAGGCCCTGCCACTGGAATCAGTTGATTCTTGATAGGAAACAAGATGCCCCCTCTGGCCTCTTGCTTTCTATTGCATGTTACCTTGTCCTGGGATGCCCTGACACTGTCCCTTCCCCCTGACCGGCTGTTGGGTGGAAGTTCCATATATGGTGTTGTTGTGAAGTCCAAGCCATACTGGATGGAGCCTTCCCAGTGACTGTATGTTGTGGGTAAACCCTCTGCGTGGGACCTGGTTGAATGGAGTGTGTGACGAATATGCATTCTGTGTTGTGGGTGTCTAGTATCTGGTGTTTGACACAAAGACTGAGACAGCCCTGCCGAAACTGGTATGAATGCAGTGTGGAGTGTTGAATGGCTGGGTACATGTCCCAATACACATAACTTGTTGTGAGTGTCTGGAGAGGAGTGAATGGCCTGAATGCAGTATGCACCTGATTGTATGCCTGCCTGCATGAATGCCCTTCTGACCGATTGGTTGCCTGAGTGTGATCCAGCAGAATGAATGGGAGATCAACTAGTATATCTGGGGGCCTCTCACTGCTAGAATTCGTGTTCAGAAGCTGAAGAGTAACTGGAGTGAAACTGAAGCTTAACCTTGAAGAGAAGAATTGCGGTTGCTCTCCTTCACAATCTGAAAGCTGCTCTGTCTCCAAGAATTGACCCAGAGAGGACCTGGTAAGGCGCCCTCTTCCCGAGCTACGAGAGACCATCGTGCACTAGCTGATCTTTGCCAAACCTCCCTGGTAGACAGACCTACGACAGGCTGCCGACCGGAGATGGGGACTGCCGCGGAATCCCAAAGAGAAGCGCCCGGACTGTTGTCCACCACTATCGACGACCGCCATCGCCGACTGGAGCCGCTGTGCTACCGTTTGCCTAAGAACTTAATTTGAGCCAAGGACGCTCTTGTCTGCATCACCACCCGCTTTATCCCGCTGGAGAAGGCCCGACCGTCGACGCGCCAAGGAGCATCCGCTGGTGGGTTTCCCGCCACCTAAAGACCACAGACACGCCGACGACTTGATGCCCTTGCTGGGCCACAGTTCTTCATCATCTCTTTGCGGTCCAGAGCTATCATCACTGAGGTGCCCCGCACGCCTCTTCCTTGTAGGACACCAATGCTCTGTCGTCGACAAGCACCGTTAGGAACGAAGCTGCCACTTCACCACCGTAGTTCACCCTGTTCTCCGTCGGACGTTCGATGACCCATGACTCCTGCCTTAAAGGGAGGGGACTCAAGAAGGGCCGTCGATTTCCTGTCACTGAATGCTAGAATTCTAGGTACATTGGGGCTGTAGAACTATTGTAGAGGGAAATAAGTCTCGTAGAACAATATATGGACTGGGCTTGTGATACATCTTTGCTTTACAGGTTGCCCAGGTGGGGGATCTCCACAGAGAACTGTGCCTAGTTGTTAAAGGCCAGTATTCTGCCAATTGTTCAACCATCTTGCTTTCCTTCCCCTCTCTACTTCTGGATTCCTCTTTATTGATGTGTGTGGCATTTTGACAGTATAGTTGATGCACTTTAATGAGATCTGATAATAATTGTGGTACCACTTTAGAACTGTGTATATTTACCATTGTTGATTTTCTGAGCACAAAGTGAGTTATTGTGATAGTATACATAACCTTGAATATTAATTATATAAAGACTGTGTTGTAACTAATACACTGTGTGGGAATTCCTGTGTGGGGGCTTGGGGACTACACTGTACTTAAGGACCAGCCTGCATCACCTCCTGAGAAGCTAGGCCTTGATTGCTCGACCATAGCTACCAAATAGAGAATCTTGGCTGGGGTCCTCTGTGCCTCTCCTCTACCATATAGAGAGCAGAAGTGGAGACACCCCCCTCCAGTCTTTACAATCAGCCTCCTTCACATGTGTCTCTTAACTCTCTTTCAATTGTGTTTTTATAATCATCATGTCTTCTAATAAGTTACTGATATAAGTAGTATGATCTGTTGTTTTGGCATTTAACTTATAATGTGTCTATAGATACTGGGCCTCATCACAGGTCTGGCGGTATGACAGCAGTAATAACGCCGGGATACCACAGTGCAAATACTGTTACTGCTACTCGGTCCGGCGCTTTTATTGCCGGATCATGTGCAATGGTTGGGCGGTTATTGGGGGATGCTATAACTACAGGCAGTAATTGCGCCAGTGGTAACAGCACTGAAAAAACAGCTGAAAATGGGCAGAAAGTGGACATTTTTACCTCCAGCTTTTTGCTGGAGGTAAAACTCCAACTTACCGCCCAACCTAGGGCATACAGCAGTAATAGCGTCACTGCCACATTTAATGGCTACAGCCCAACTCATGATGAGGCATAGTGACTATTAATGTCATAAGCATTGACAAGTTCCCTCTTCAAGCATTGTTTGGCTCTGCACACTTGCGTTTCTTTGTGTATTGCCTCCACTAAAGTGTGTTGTTTCTGAATGTTTACTTGCTCAACATCCAGAAACTAATTTAATTGTTTTATCTTATGTTTGCACTGATCTTTTTCGTGTTGCATGAGCATCAATTCTTTTTTGTTTAATAATGTTTTATTAATCATTTCATAGTAATAAACAGTGAGACAAATGATTATATAGTGATTATATAGTGATTATATAGTAATAAATGAGAAGGATGATTTAATCAGCATGCAATAATTATGAATAGACGAAACATGGGGAGGAGAAACCAAAATGAAACAGAGACAAAGGGAGAAGGCAAGGGGAGAGATATTCAAAGCATACAGAGTTTGGTGAAGGTAATAGGAGTATACATGTGATCACATATTTGGAGCATTAAAACAAAAGATATTCATGAACCATGCATTGACATATTATGAAAGGAGAGCTATTCAGTAAAGAGGGACCATTTACTATCATGTTTTAATTTCATATTAAGACGTGCTGCAATACAGTGTTCTAGTCTATGTATATCTACAAAAAAGAAGAAATGGACAGTTTCCATCTCAGGTTGAGCTCTCTCACACTCCCCTATTCGGTTTCCAACTGTGTTCGAAGTAGTATAAAATTGTATTCAGTTGTTTCTTTTATGATTATACATGAAATCATTGAAATCATTGATCCACATTTCCAATTATGATTTTCAGTCTCCTTATTTATTCCTGACCACTCAGTGTTTCAAAATTATAGCCTATGCATTTCAGACTTCCGTCCATCATCAGGGCTTTAAACACTATTAATAATCATGAAATCAGTGACAATCCCATTGTTGTAACACATTCCCAATCGTCCACCATATAGTGAAATCCGTAACAAAATAGTATCATCACATACCCAATTGTAGTTGTCATCCAAAATGGAATGCCACGAAAGGATGCAGAAAGAATGGAGAAAAAAAAACAAATCTACATTATGGAACATTGCTATCATTATTCATGAAAATTTAAATTGCATAATTGTATGGGTCACTACCTGTGGGTCTTCTGCTTTTAAAAGATCTCTGCTCTGTAGATGTCTGAGCAGCACTCGTACACAGTTCCTATTCAATAAATACATATAGAACCCAATGTTATAATCTTTCGAATCTGATCTCTCTCCCAAGGTTTTAGTATAACGCCACTCTCATCCGGTATTCTTACCTTTCTCAGGTGTCGCTGTATTGACAAGCCGGCTGCTCACAAAGAGTCGCCGCTGTCCGTTGTGGCGTACTTGTGTACTAATCACTTGCGCGCATGCGTGCAATGTTCCACTCGGAATTTCGTTCTCCTCTCCATTCATTAATCTTTAACAAAACAACTTTCTCCCTGGCTTCACCGTGTCACCGTGACCATCGTGAATGGTCATATTTCGTTCTCCTCTCCAAAGTTGTTTTGTTAAAGATTAATGAATGGACAGGAGAACGAAATTCTGAGTGGAACATTGCGCGCATGCGCGCAAGAGATTAGTACACAAGTACGCCACAACGGACAGCGGCGACTCTTTGTGAGCAGCCGGCTTGTCAATACAGCGACACCTGAGAAAGGTAAGAATACCGGATGAGAGTGGCGTTATACTAAAACCTTGGGAGAGAGATCAGATTCGAAAGATTATAACATAGGGTTCTATATGTATTTATTGAATAGGAACTGCGTACGAGTGCTGCTCAGACATCTACAGAGCAGAGATCTTTTAAAAGCAGAAGACCCACAGGTAGTGACCCATCCAATTATGCAATTTAAATTTTCATGAATAATGATAACAATGTTCCATAATGTAGATTTGGTTTTATTTCTCCATTCTTTCTGCATCCTTTCGTGGCATTCCATTTTGGATGACAACTACAATTGGGTATGTGATGATACTATTTTGTTACGGATTTCACTATATGGTGGACGATTGGGAATGTGTTACAACAATGGGATTATTAATAGTGTTTAAAGCCCCGATGATGGACGGAAGTCCGAAATGCATAGGCTATAATTTTGAAACACTGAGTGGTCAGGAATAAATAAGGAGACTGAAAATCATAATTGGAATTGTGGATCAATGATTTCAATGATTTCATGTATAATCATAAAAGAAACAACTGAATACAATTTTATACTACTTCGAACACAGTTGGAAACCCGAATAGGGGAGTGTGAGAGAGCTCATCCTGAGATGGAAACTGTCCATTTCTTCTTTTTTGTAGATGTTCTGATTACCCAGTGCCTAGGGTAAAGGACGAGCTCCCAGACATAAATAAAGAAAAGAACGAACAACACTATTGAATTATTATAAAAATAAAGCGGTGCCCACCCTACCTCACAATTTCTAGTCTATGTATATGACATATATTGTTCCACCAGCCCTTTAGTGATAAACTTTTGGAATCTTTCCAGTTGGCAGTAATGAGTTTAATGGCAACAACAATTAAAAGATTGTAGCGATTATAGGCGGGATGCTTTCTTCTGTTGTTCTCAAGGGCAATACTCCCTAAGAGTATGTTCGATAATGTAAGGGAAAGATTGACGTTGAAAATGATGTTTAGAAGAGATCAAACCTCACACCAGAATGATTGAACAAACAGACATTGAACAAACATACGATGGTAGGATTCATTGCTGTCACCACAAGACCAGCAGCTGCCATCAGAGCCAAGTCTAGTTTTCAACAGATGCGTTGGGGATATGAAGGCCCTATGGAGAAAGAAAAATAAGTTTTGAGATAAATTGGCTGCAGTGGAGATGGTTTTCACCCTAGACCAGAGTGATTCCTAGGTGTTGTCATTAAACCGCCTCGCACAATTTGTTTCCAATTGAACTTGGATACACCGTCTTTCAGTCGGAGAGTTCTTAGCACCTAACATATTGTAAAACTGGGCAGCTTTAACATTGGGAGAAGAGGGCATGAACAGAATTCTTGTGGGCTTAGGTGTGAATTCATTCTGGGTGAAATGATCAAAGATGTAAGGCAAGCATTAACTAATTTGTTGTAGAAACAGAAGTCCAATGCAGGTAAGAGAAATTTATTTTGGAAATCTTGGAAGCATACCCAACCTGTGGCATGGTCAATTTGATTAATATGTCTGATACCCTTGATGATCCAGTACTTCTTGTAAAGTGTCTTGCTACTGTGTTTAATGTGTTCGTTATTCCATAAAAAATGAGAAGGTTTGAGAGATAGCGAGCATGTATGATGGAATAGGAAGGTTCTGAGGGTGGACACAGCACCCTTGATCAGGTTAGTAAGCTTAGAAGATAGCGATCCAAATATATAGACTATCTTGAGTTTTAATATGTGTAATTAATTCAGTTTCAAGAAAAAACCAGGAGGGAAGGTCGTCTGCATCAGAGGTGAGCCAAATGCATGATTGTTTAATAAGGAAAGCGTTGTGATAGGATGTAAAGTCAGGAAATTCGACACCACCATGCTCAAAGGGGGCTCTAAGCATACTGATGGCAATTATTTTGCTTTTGACAATATCCCATGGAAAATGTATAAGGACAGAGTTGATTGCGGAGAAGAAGGATATGGGGAGCGGAATGGGGAGCATTTGTAAGTGGTTATAAATGATGGGAGACAGCATCATCTTGATAGTTTCAAAACGCCCCCACCAAGAAAGATACAAGGGGGACCAAAGAGAGGTGAGTTCTTTTAGTCTAAGAAGGAGTGATAAAAAATTCAGCTTAATGTGAGCTTAGTAGTGGAAGTGTTATAAAGGAGTCCAAGGTACTTCAGAGAGTTATCACACCACTTGAAGCCAAACTAATCAATTTCGTGCTTAAGGCAGAATGGGTTAAAATGCAAGATCTCTGATTTGTCTTTATTTAGTTTATACCCGAAGGCTAAAGAAAAATTATTAAGGACTGACAGTAAACCTGGAATATGATTTTCTTTTTTTTAAATAATAAGAATGTCATTGGCATCTGCTGCTATTTTGAATTCTTGTTGGCCGCAAGTTACTCCTGGAATCTGAGGGACGTTTCCTATATGTTGTAATAAGGGTTTGAGAGATAGGATATATAAAATCGGTGAAAGTGGGCAGCCCTGTCTTGTGTCCGTTTGAGGGGGAAGTACAGTGAAAATTGCCCATTAATAAAGATAGTAGATCTGGGATTTGAGTAAAGAAATTTGACCAGCAAGATGAAACCTTCCCCACAGCCATGCCAACGTACAAGTGAAATACAAATTCACAACCACCTGGTTGAAGGTCTTCTCACCATCGAGCACAATGGCAGCATGAACTTGTTTTGCATTCAAGGAAATGGTTCTCTCTTTTACATAATCTACCTGATCATCTTTAATTAATTTGATGAGGATAGATTTGATTCTATTAGCGAGAATCCTTGTGAATATCTTGAACTCACCATTTATTAGCGAGATAAGCATATCGTTTTTTAGGGAGATCAGAGTCTTTATGGGCATTAGAAAAGAGAACTATTGTAGCCTCAGCGAAATACCCAGAGGAAGACTTTTTGTTAGAAAAGGTGAAGAGTGATTCGAGTTTGGGGGATAGGATGTTGGAAAAGCGATGGAAGAACACAGGAGATAGGTCAACAGGACCAGGTGCTTTGCCTTTTTTTAGATCCTTGATAGCTTGAGTAATTTCTTGGGTGGATATTTGGCAATCAAGGTTGCTGAGATCCACTTGGGGCTAGGAGTCTCTTAATATTTTGAAGTAAAGAGAGCATATAGGCAGGAGTGGTAGTAGTACCAGGGAGTAAAGATCGGAGAAAAAGGTCTTGAAAACTGCTGAAATCTCATCAGACTTAGTAACAGTGGTGCCCATATTGTTTTTGATGTGTGAGATTAAGGTTTTCTCTTTGCATGTTTTGAGTTAAAAGACAAAAGCTTTCCCAGCTTTATTAGAGGTTTGATATATCTTGCATTTGAATCTTAGTATGGTATTGGATGTCTGTTCTGTAAGTTTCTTATTGATTTGCGTGCGTAGTGATAGGACATGACAAAGTTTAGACTGAGAGGGGGATTTGTAGTATGCGTTCTCTCTATTAGTGAGTTCAGAAAAAAAATCATCTAATTCCTTCTTGTATTGTTTCTTCTTTCTACAAACGTACTGAATAACATGCTGCTTCAAAAGCGTCACAGTTATTACCCATAGAGGTGCCTTCATCCTTCTTATCAATAAAATATTGCTGCTGAAAGATGATAAATGACTTAATAAATTGATCATCTAGTAACAATATGTAATGAAAACACCATCTGCTGGTGTGTTTGTGGATATTAAGAAAGTCAAAGGTGCTAACAACAGGGGCGTGATCAGATATAATAATATTGGTGATACAATGATTTGGTAGCAAAGATGTAGTTCAATCGTGAGAGAGAGTCATGGGGCAGTGAGTGAAACATGTAGTTGAAGTCTGTGGGGTGTGAAAGTCTCCATGTGTCGACCAAACCAGTTTCTGAGCTGCAGCAAATAAATGAGTCATGGGATTTGGAACTACGGAAGACACATTTGGATCTTAAATTCATGAATAGCTCAAGAACATTGTTGAAGTCACCACACACTATGAGGTTAGAAAGGTAAGATTTTAAGATGTTTTCCTTGACCGAGTCCCAAAAATTAGGTTCTGTTCTGGTGGGACCATATATATTCATGACAGAAATGATATTG
Organism: Ambystoma mexicanum; assembly: GCF_040938575.1. Lineage (NCBI taxonomy): Eukaryota > Metazoa > Chordata > Amphibia > Caudata > Ambystomatidae > Ambystoma > Ambystoma mexicanum. The sequence continues at coordinate 847,260,835 of NC_090929.1, read as the reverse complement.
GTCTCAATCTGCAGCTTAACTAACACCCACCGTCCCTCGTTATCAGTCATATAATCAATAATTGTGTGGGGAAAGTTCTTATTGAGGAGTATGGCGACACCATTTTTCTTTGCAGGGGCAGGGCTGGCAATTATACCTTGAACCCAAAGAGACTTCAATTTCATTGATTCGATCAAGGATAGGTGGGTTTCCTGGATGCAGGCTACAGAGGGGCCAAATCCTTTAAGATGTGAGAGAACCTTGCACTGCTTAATCAGGTTATTGTCCCCTTTTACATTCCAGGAAATGCATTTAAATCCATTCATTGACTGCTACAGAAATAGAAAGGAAAAATATGAACCATGCATCTTGCTCCGGAGCTCCTTCGTGACTTCATGCTGACAGGAGCCGACGCAGCTGCGGAGAATTCCGGCAACCTCTCCAGGAAACACTGCTGCCTTGAAGTCAGGCCTCTCGCATGCGCCACCTGCTGGCCTAATTATATTTAGCACCACACACAGTGAAAAAAAAAGAAATGAGATGAAGTTACAAGCTTGTATTCGCTTCACTGCAACGGTACCCTGCTGCAGTGAGAAACGTTATTCTTATCCCTATTTTACCATTTTGGGCACCACTTTTCATCGCTCTTCCTGCTTCATGGTGTTACAAATCTGACTAAAATGTGACTTTTAACTATTGATTTCAGCACTACCTCGGACACTCTCCCTGACCTAGACCCTCATATCTCTGAACATTACAACGGACCACACAGAAATGCATCATGGCTACAGGAAAAGGTGGTCATAAGATAGCACAGACCAACAAAGACTCTCAGTCAGCCTCATCCCCAGACACATTAAAAAGGCCCAAAAGTGACTCCCCTCCTCCATCCAATTCCTCCAACGTCAGCATGGAATTACAGGAAATAAGGTCTCTGAAGCCTTTTATAGAGACTACCAACAACTACAATTAAAAGTGAAATCAAGGCAAAGGAGGTCTTCAGCTTTATGCAGGTTAAGTCACTGCATTGTTACAAAGTCACAGACAGCTGGTCTATGAAAACGAGAATGATCGGCATGTATCTCACTATTTATCATGCAAAAGCATCCCTTTTCATGTTCATTTATATTTCTATATTAGGTTCTATAATACGTCTGCTGATTTCACTTCTGTCGCTTATCTGACAATATTTCAGCACTTCCTCTGCATCAAATATTTTCAAATTACACTTAAAGTAAAACAAATAGACACTAGAACCAAAGAACTGTTGAACTGAGCAATAACCTATTCTGTTTCTATGAATAGTAATTATTCTATGTGTAGGAATGCTATGTTTTCTATACATAATCAAGTCTCACTGGGCCGTCAAATAGTTTAGTGCACAGTACATTTTCCCACTATTATACTAAGGAATTATATTCGGAAAAAAAAAACACCCTCTACTGTTAACCACCACCTCAGTTCCCTTCCACACCCAATACTAATGAGGGCAACAATACCAGATTACCTATCTAATTCAATTTTGGGAGTTTTCATCGACATTTTTCTTTTTAGGCATGGGTCAGGGAGAAACCCTCAAGTGTTCCTGTTGAATTCTCAGCCAACACGCTCCTCCCAGTTACTTCTATGAAGTCAGGACTGCCTTGGGTTATGTTTTTTCCAATCCCTCTTGAACAAAGCTCAGTTTTCAAGATGCCGTTCAGGTTGAGCAGTAATTTAATAATTGGAACAGGTGCTCTTCTTCCCTTTAGCTTTTAAAATGTCAGAATCTTCTCTGTTCTCACACTATTATTAAAGTATCCATAAATCCCATTATTTCATATTATTGTCACACAATGTGGCTGTCCAGATCTTTTAATTGGCCTGCCTCATAGCTAGACACCCCTACTGAATGCAAACATGCAATCGTCTTTGGAGTATTATTTCTACATGTTTTACATGAGCAAAGGAGGGGGACTATTCCATCCTACACTGTTGAATGCCATTTTGTATTTCTTTAAAAAATTATGGCAGCAATATGCTAATATAGTGAAATAAGAATTTCTGGAATATGTGTTTTTTCCTCATTTTATTATATTCTGATTAATATAGGATTATAATTTGGTATCGAATTAACGAGGAGTATCTGATCATTGAAACACCCATTCTCATGTTTCTAAGTCGTACAGTGTCAGCCTAATGAGTAATATTAACTTGTTCATGTAATTTCAATAATAAATAACATGTGCTGTTTAAAGGGATTGCAACATTTGACACAGTGGCTCCTTGTAATATCTTAAGTCAGTTAAATAACATGATGGGAATCAAAGGCTGTGTTAATAAATGATTTGCCTCCTTTCCAGCCAATCCTATTCACTATATTCAGGAGAACTATTATATCTAACTACCTACCAAGATCGAGTACCTTAGGCATTGTCTCTCTATCACTCTTTGTTCACATTTCGGTGACACAGGTTTCCAGGAACCTTTGTAGGTATGGGGATGTATTTGTATTTGTTGATAGGAATTGAAAGACCTTCATTAAGAAACAATTCACAAAACGCATATTGATGTCTGGAGCAGTCCCACAGGTGGGTGCTTTACATAGTCATGACATTGCACTTAATGCATTAAACAAGATGGTGGTGGGGAAAGAGAAAGAGCTGCAAAGAGCAAAGGGGGACTGCACAAGATTGACATTCCTATGCAGTCCATCATAGCTGATCATTGGTTGAATTGAAATACCAGGAGAGCTCTTCAATATTCTGGGCTCTCCTGGCAAAGAAGGCGGTTTTAAAGGGCTGTATTGAAGACCCTTTTGGAATAGGGAATTCCAGTGACAGGTTGCAAGGAGGGTGAAGGAACAAAAGTGGGAGGCATTGTATGGTGGACGGGCATTGGTTACGTTGAGGAAAGCTTAGGAGAATGGAGTGTGAGGGTATGTTTATCAGGCTAGAGTTAGCCTAGTAGGCAAGGGTTTGTCTTAGCTTTGGTATAAAGCTAGTGACATTAGTGCCAAAACAAAAGCAGTAGTTAAGGGCTCTTTCACCTTTTTAACACAGACGAGAATTTGTATTTGTATTTATTGTTTTATATAGCGTCTTAATCCAAGGCGCTTTACAGTTAACAACAAGAACACATTAAACATGGAACAGTAGAAGCAATCACAGTAAACATGAATCAAACCAGAAAATCGGCATGTAGAACGATTTGCATAAGATAAGGGAAAGGAGAGGAAGGGTGTGGGGAAGGAGGGAAGAGGGAGAGAGAGAGAGTCGTGAGTAAAGTGAATAGTATGAGGAAGGAGAATTTAGGAGAGAGGGGGAAAGATAAAGAGAACAAAAAGAAGGGTACTAGAGGGAGGAAGAGAAGGGTTAGAGGGGGGAGGGTGTCAGGGAGAGGAATGAAGAATTATGGCAATGTGTGTCCAACTATCAGTAGGGCAGTCCTACTGGTTGTGTAAAACATTATTTGGGTATGAGGACTGGTTGAACTATGTTTCCCCTCTACTGGCCTGGTCCTTATGCTTGAGGTTTCAAATGGGGACACTTCAATTGGCATATTTTACAAAGTCATGGAGCCAGTCACAAAACCGAAAGTGTTTGTGCTGTCTATCCTTCACGTTTTTATTTATTTTTCTCCAGAATACACATACTATAGGTCCTTTTATCTGAAACCTTTGCTTAGATGAAATAATGTTCATTTTACTTGAGATGCCTTGGCAATGTGTAAGTCTGCAAGTGACTGCAATGTATTGTGTGTAGTGGCAAAGGTTATACACAGAGCTTGGATGAGAAGGCTCTCTTGTGTAAAGAACCTACATGTTAGGACACCACAAATCGATGAAGTCACACAGAAATCGGATTGTATCATAATTGCACTTTATTGTGCATTTTCCTGAGTACTAGACACATTTTATTATTGGCACACATACAAATGATGGGTGCGCAGTTGAAGTTTAAATACAGAGCTTGGCTGGGAAGGCTACACCACCACAAACTGATTAAGTTACATATAAATTGGATTGTAACTTTATTTCCTTGTGTCACTGATACCTAACTGCACTTCATTCTGCACTTTTCTGAGCACTCAAGAACTTTATTGTTGCAATAAAGGCACTAATAATCACTTTAACTGATGACTGTTCTAAGAAAAAAAAATGCCACGGTTGCTTAACCTACAATCTGTGATTTAATAAGATGCCTAGCGTACTTTGTTTATTCGTGATTTAGTAATGTCGTTTTATCAAGGGAGCTTTTTAAAACTTTTTTAAAATTATGATTAACTGTACACAATATTTTAAAAGTTGCATAAGTAGCGTTTCTATCAAATTTCATGCTTTTATTGTTTTATGCTTTTCATTATGTATTTCCTTAAGACATGCTGTCGACAAAAGGCTTATGATTGATTGATTGCAATGCCTAACCATGTATCATCTACAAAGCATTGCATTGTCAGCCTGAAACTCTTAATGGGGAAAAACGATCTTTCCCAGCAGCCAGGGGTGGACTGGGAACTAAAAGAGGCCCTGGAAATAATTACTGGGGACCAAAAGAGGCCCTGGAAATCTTTTTCAAAGTGGCCCCATATCACACATTTTCAGCAAGCCCAATGCTTTTCCTATGAGAACATTTGGAAATACCACACAAAAGAGGCCCAGGGTGAGAGGCCACCGGGAAATCTCCAGAGTTCCCTGTAGGCCAGTCCACCCCTGCCAGCAGCCCCAGCGTTCTGCTAATAAGGTGACCAGGCACACCAGCGCCAGTGCACCTGTGTACAACCCTGTCTTCATCGGTATATATACACTACCTTTCGTCTTCCGAATCACAAGGGTATTTATACTGATTGTTTTGAGGCATGTGATTGTGATTTAACATTTTGTATTGTATTGAGTGAGTTAGTTGTTGCGCGCACACCTATTATTGAAACTGCGCCTGGAATCTTGAATTTAGCACAAGAAGAGAATTGCTGAATTACTTATAACCAACACATTTTGAAACTATATGTGCATGCATTTACAGCCACGCTGTAAGGAAGATCTGAGCAACTTGCTTTAAAAATGGCATCTAGCTTCGAAATGTGCATTGTCAGCCTGAAACGACAGGCAGAGAAAAACTATCTTTCCCTGCAGCCCCAGTGTTCTAATGAAAAGGTGACCAGGCACGTCAGAGCTGGCACACCTGAGTCCCGTCCGGTCTTCTCCAATCCTCGCAAAAGCTCGGTGAACTGATGTTTGAACTCTTCAAATCCAGAGAACAAGTAAGGCTTGGTAAATATTATTAACCCCGTCTCTCACCAAGGCGTACATACGCACTCCTAACCTGAATTTCCAGTAAAATAGCTATTAGATTAACTTAGGAAGCACCCAGCACCAGATACAGTATCAGAACCGAATGCAGCAACAAAAAAAACATCATGGCATATCCCACAGACTTAGGTCTTTTACTTGCCAGCCAGAGAGCAAACTGTTTGGCTACAGCAGCCCGGTTCCTGGAGGCAAATCCGAGGCCTGCGATTATTCACCTACAACACAAGGGAATCCCTGCTATTCCACTGGAGCTAACATAGCGCCCGAACAGAATATGGCCGAGTGTCATACGGAAATGAGTCCAGCTACAAAAAACATGACCACTGGCAAAGATAACGTAATGCTAGAAAACCAAAGGCATCCTATGACATAGAGTATGCAGGCAATCTCACCCCGTAACAAATCCCATGTTACCAAACTGAAGGATCTCGAAATCTATGCCAGCACGCCAACCCGAACTTCAGCATCCCAGGGCACACGATGTCACAGCGATGGTATTATTGGTAAACATACCCTGCAACCTCTCAGCCCTGTACCTCATTAAGAAACCAATAAGGACAGAACACCTAGCCCTCAGAACAAAAATGAATGCTCAAATCGGCCCTACTAAACATCAGGTCTCTCAATAAGCATGCCCTTGATATTCGGGAATATATTGTTAGTCACGAACTGGACATGCTATTTTTAGCTGAAACCTGGATCACTGAAGCTAGCGGACCAATGATCACACTAGCCACCTCTGAAGGCTACACTATTCTATTGTCAAAACAGAGACCAGGAACTCGGATAAGGCGTGGCAATCATAGCAAAACATGTAGTCAAGCTCTTTACAATAAGTCACTGTAATAACTGTACGATCCTACACTTTAAAGTCACCCCTACGCCATGTAGTTTTGTCAATTTCATTCTGATTTATCAGCCCCCTGTGGAGATGACAACTTTTTATGAAGAGATCATACAGCCTTTGACCGACTATAATGGGCCCAATAGATCCGCGCATTTTTTAGGCTATCAGAATTGATAGTGAAGGAATACCACAGGCAAATAAGCTATTGCCCTTGAAACAGCCCTCAATAATATCAATCTTCATGTAACCAACACAGACCCTACAACTGCTAAAGGAAATTACATACATTGTATCATGGTGAGGAATCATAGAGTCCAAGTTAACAGTACCACACCATGTATATGGACCGATCATTACGTGAAATATTTCCTCATTCATCTCTAAGCCACCCCTTCCTAAGATAAATATCCCAGTAAAGAAAGTTATCAATCAGAATTTTAAAAAGTGTATGTTCACTAACTCCGTGTCAGACCCCCTCAACCCTCGAGAAGCTTGTTGATGTCTTTAATACTGATTTTGGATACTTACTGGACAAACTCACACCATTCAAGACTAAATCAGTACAAGGCAATGCCGGACATCAAAAATGGTTCTCACAAGAGCATAGATCCCTGAAATCAGACAAAAGAAAAGCTGAGAGATGTTGGCTAAAACTGTAGTGGGGGGGGGGCACAAGACCAGGGCTGGTGGTTCCCCGACCCAGTCCTCACCCATCAGGGTGAAGGATGTGCCTGGGAGGCAATCACTAGTGTTTGGAGTTGACCGTGTCACTTGGCACATGTCACATACCATGTTCAGCTCCAAACCCTCCTCCATCTGCTTCCTTGTAGCTCACATACAGGAACAAGGACGCTCTCAGAGCTTCCTGGTTCCTGTTTGTGAGCAGCACAGAGGAGCCGAGTGTGGCCTGAAAGGACAGACTGAAGCTGGAAGAAAAAGGTGCTTTAAAAAAAAATAATGAAGTGTATGTTGCATATGTGAAGTGCGTGTCAGATGTATGTATGTGATTGGTGGGTGAATGAGAAGTGATTTGATGTGTGTGTGTTTGAATGTTCTGGGTGGGTCGGTGTGTGCCTGTGTAGAAAATGCAATAAGTGGATGTAATAGAAGGTGTGAGTGACTGGCGGGTGAATGGGAAGTGATGTGATGTGTGTTTCTGAATGTTCTGGGTGGGTGGGGTGTAGAGAATTCAATGAGTGGATGTAAGAGATGGTGTGAGTGACTTGTGGGTCAATTAGAATTGATGTGATGTGTGTTTTTGAATGTTCTGGGTGGGTAGGTGTGTGCCTGTATATAGAATGTGTAAGTGATTTCAATCCGGCACTTCACCTAAGTCAATGCCTAGCGTGGGATTCACAACTGAAACCCTTCATTATTTATTTGTGTCTATAAGTTCTTTTATTCTGAACGATGTACCACTTATATCACACCCCTCTTTTTGAACCCTCCGTGTCACACTGAACCAGGAATCAGGCTAGTTTGCAAAGTTAAAAATATTTATTTAGATATTTCAAAATATATATCACACTATTTGTAATAATGATCACCAATGGGGTGATGTCACAATAGACAATCTCTTTACTCACGAGGAGTAATAATGAGCAAAAACAATGCAGCATAGCAATAATACTTTTGGGTATGTTCAGTCAAATGGCAGTGTGGTTACTATTTCCCCCTGCACACCCCTCAATCCCCCCCAATATGCAATATAAAGAGATAGAAGGAGAGAAAACAGGTTTCAGGAATGCAGAATTCAAGCAAACATATCAATCCCAATTTCCCCCAGCAAACACAAGAGAGAAACAGAACTAATTGGAAAACTGTCAAAATGGTTTTAAAATTTGGCTTTAAATGGAATAGGCAAAACACTAAATATGGGCTTAAATGACTGAAATGGTTGAAATACTAATCGGAGCCGCTTTGTATGGTTGCAAACAAACACTAGCAATGATTTGAGAGTACACAGCAATGGCAAAACTTAAATTTGAGGTCGGGTGCAATGAAAAGCTATTTTACACGTTATAGACTTTGCCAAAACGAAAAGTTTGCGGCAAACTTTTCTGTGCGCGGTAATCGCAATCACGGGAGAACTATAAGGATTTGGGATGCGGTTCTGGGTTCTAGCATGGAAATTGAATAAGTTATGAAAGTTTTCGTGGAGGTCGTTTTTACAGATAGAGGCAACTTGTAAAACAAAGATGTGCTTTTAAAAAGACAAAACAGGATTTCTTACACTAGAGATGGACTATGAAGAAACAAATTACACAACAGCACAGCCACCAGCCCAGGACGTCTCTGGATGGTTTTTGCCTGCCGAGACGCTCGCCTTCTTCAGATGCAATATATATCAGCACAAAGATCGGTTTAACACTACTAGTACAGAAGATAATAGGGATGAGATAGAGAGTTCAGGCAGTTCAAAAATATTCTAACAATGCAGTTCTGGATATAAGAGAGGATGGGTTTGGATAGGGATGACTATGGACAATACATATGCTAGTGGCAGTCCTATACTAAGGATACTCACTACATAGATTTGAACAGAACCGTCAGGGATTCAGGTCAGTCAAGATTTCTGGACAGGAATTCTGCTGGGCACACCGGACTGGACAGCAAGGCACTCTGGTCTGCAATCAGCAAGGCACTCGGGTTACCACACAGTAGGACTGGACTGGATCTGCAATGGCTCTCTGGTCACAGCACAGCACGGCTCTACTGGGTTGGGTCTTTGGATTCTGGCAATAAATTTTAGCAGGAAAGCAGTTACAGCACAGCCAGGCTGTTCTTTGGTTCCCCTTAGAGGTCTGGGGTAAATTCTGATTTCTGGAATTTTAAAGGCCAAGCTGAAAATGATTCATCTCTGGAAATTGGCCTTTCTGCTTGCCAAGTTTCTGGAGTCTGGAGCAAGGGGGACGTCAGGTCCTCTGGCAGGGTGAATCTGTGTGTGTGTCTAAGCCCTCAGCTGTCTCTATTTATGCATTTAATAAAGGGGTGGCTATGCTGAATTATCCTAGGTGCACCTCTTAGGTAGTCTATTGGCTGGAATCCGCTCTCTCTCCTGATTGGAGGAGAAAACAGTGTGTCACCATGATGATGTGGTTTTATGAGGCAAAACATCCTCCCCTTTGCCTTTTGAACATGAAATCTACTTTTGGTATAACACCTACTTATATGTGTGCAATCTTTATACCAATAACATACATAGATCACATATTTTGTGGAGCAAACCCTCTTCCGAGCCCCGTTGCTGTGGGATCTTGGATCTAGATTTGACAGATTTCCGCACTTTTTGTCTGGGACAAAATATCTAATGTGTCCAAGAATTGGTACATATGTGTGCATTATCTATGGGCATAAGTGTGTGAAGTTTCATGCTTCTGACATAAATACATTTGCTGGAAAACCAGAATTCTCACTGTGCCTTCCCAGAACATCGCACAGAGTTCTGGCATCTTTTAAAATGTGCACCCAAAAATCACATTCACAATGCTATTAATTCTATAATTTTTACAAATTTGCACAGTCCTTTATCAGTCTTTTTAAACAATATGCTTTCTGTGCTTTGTGAATCCACAAGCGGTCGTCTGTCCCCGCCTCCATTTCCTCCTGGCAGGTCTGAAGCAATCCGCCCCCTCCCTTCTGGGAGAGGCCACTCTTGACACTTCACAATTTGCATATCCTTTCAGCCAAGGAAGTTCCATTGTCTCTTTCCGGTGCAGCCCAAGATCTCCTCCCTTGTTTAATTCTCAATGAGGTATGACTTCCTGGCCTTGGTGGGAAGCAGGAGAGAGATGCCTTTTGTTGGGGGGAGGCTGTGGAACTTGTTGGGTGGCTCTGAGTCAGCTTAAATTCCATGTCATTTTCTTAAATTTTTCTTGGTTTAAAACAAAACTTGCAATTTTCACACAAGAAGCTAGAACTCTTATTCCAGCTTCTAAACCATGGAAATTAAATAGTTACAACCTAGGTTCCTCTTAATAACAGGTCACTTAATTTCAAGACATTTGATTTCAATTGCACAAGTTTAAACTTCTGATGCAAACTAATGACAGCTGTCATACAGGTGGCCGCTGGTACTGTGCCCATATTTTGACAGATTTTCACAGGCAGGCACACTTTTTACTGTGGATATTTTGATGACAGATTCCGCTTTCCATGACATTGTAGGTTCATAATGATTTCTTAAAGGAGGGGATGGGTAACACCGAGCAAGGATATTGGATGTTTTGTGGTGTTTTGGACCAGTATTTTCTATTTTCAGCAACCAAGAAAAGGGGATTTAAGAACAATTTCTGGGTTTTCTTCAGTAAAGCACTGCCTGTCATGCAGTTTCCAGTTTTACTTGGTGGGCAGCCAAGTGGCATGTTTCAGCAGTGAGGTCTCCGTTCCACCACTGACACAGGCAAGGTAGATTTGGCAGCCATCTTTTTGTGCTTGGTAGAGCGCAATTTCCTTAGGTTTTGGCGTGCATGGGGTTTTCGCTGCCATTTTGCTGATTCTGGTGCCACCAGCACACAGTGATGCCGCAGGGCAGAGCAGAGTGGGTTAAAACATCCCACAAATGCAATGAGTGTATGTAAGAGAAGTTTTGAGTGAATGGTCAGTGAATGAGAAGTGATATGATGTGTGCCTTTGAATGTTCTCCGTGGGTGGGTGTGTGTCTGTGTAGAGAATTCAATTAATAGATGTAAGAGAAGGTGTGGGTGACTGGTGGGTGAATGAGAAGTGATGTGTTGTGTGTTTTTGAATGTTCTGGGTGGGATTGTGAGTGGGTGTGTGCCTGTGTAGAGAATACAATGGGTTGAGGTAAGAAAAGGTGTATGAGCGAGTAACTGGTGGGTGAGTGTGAATGAATGTGATGGTATGTTTTGAATGTTCTGGGTGGGTGAGTGACTGTTTGCTTGTGTAGATAATGCAATGAATTGATGTAAAAGAAGGTGTAAATGAGTGACTGGTCGGCGAATGAGAAGTGATGTGATGTGTGTTTTTGGATGTTCTGAGTGGGATTGTGAGTGGATGTGTGCCTGTGTAGAGAATACAATGGGGTGAGGCAAGAAAAGGTGTATGAGCGAGTGACTGGTGGGTGAGTGTGAATGAATGTGATGGTATGTTTTGAATGTCCTGGGTGGGTGGGTGGCTGTGTGCCTGTATAGAGAATGCAATGAGTGGATGTAAGAGAACGTGTGAGTGAGCGACTGGTGGGTGAATGAGAAGTGATGTGATGTGCGTTTTTGAATGTTCTGACTGGGATTGTGAGTGGGTGTGTGACTGTGTAGAGAATACAGTGGGTTGAGGTTAGAAAAGGTGCATGAGTGAGTGACTGGTGGGTGAGTGTGAATGAATGTGATGGTATGTTTTGAATGTTCTGGATGGGTGGGTGTGTGCCTGTGTAGAGAATGCAATGAGTGGATGTAAGAGAACATGTGAGTGAGCGACTGGTGGGTGAATGTGTAACAATGTGGTAGTGTGTGTTTGCGTGTTCTGGGTGGGGTTTGGGTGTGTGCCTGTGTGGTGAATCCAGTGTGTGTGAATGTGAGAGAGCGGATGCATGGGTGAATGACCGGTGGGTGAAAGGGGATGCATGTGTGTGTAAGGCCTTGGGAGACTGGGGATCACTAGAGCATTGTTGCCATATCCTTTACTGACATTGCATGTTTTTACTCGTATTTCGGGCAGAGCCAAGTTCATGTATGTCATTACCAGACTAGCCTGGTAATTTGGTGCATTCAGTCTGTCCATTGCTTACTGTGGCATGACATTTATTACTCACCATCTTTTAAAAAAAAGTATGAGAATTAGTGTTACCTCGCTAGACTGATGTTTTGGTGTAGCAGCCTGTATATGTTTTACTGCAGCATGACATTTCATGAACTGAGCATCTATGATGAATTTAACATGGTAAGTGTTCGTATGGCTCTAGACTGGCTTACATTGGAACCAGTTCGACAGGTTTTCATATTGTGACATGTCACTTTTAATAGCCAAACCAACAGGAGTACGTTCCTACATAGGAGTACTGGCAAATATTGGCAGAGCCAGTCTTGTGCCCAGTGCCAGTAATGACAGTATAAAAAAAATCTTAAAGCGAAAATGAGTATGATTTTGTATGGGAATACTAGCATATGTTGGTGGAGCCAGCATGAAAATGTATGGGCAGAGCCATCATCGAAATGATTTTTATACTGGCATATATTGCAGGGACCGGCATGATAATGCATTGGATAATGCCTTGTGCACTTTTGGTGACTTGCATCTATTATACTTTTTTCATAATTTAACCTACACCCTGCAAAACCGATTCTTGGCCTTTTATCCAAATTGTTGGCCTTTTACCCACATTTTCAGAGAAAGCGTGCTGTGTAATGCCCCATTTTAACCCAATATTCACCGATTTTCTATGGGGAGGGAGATTAATTTTCAGGCCTTGTCGTGCAGCATTTTCCTCCTGGGTAAACAGCAGAGTACGCCTTCCCAGGTCAGTGCTTTTTTGGCATGTTTAACATAGCAAGGCCACAGATAACGTGTTCTTCTCTGTCCATTGATCTATAGATGTTTCATACACTAGCTGTAGACTGCATTAGAGATTTCAGTTATGTTGTTACAAATACTGCATTATGTGTGTTTTACATATAGACCCCACCCACGTTGAATCTGGAAAATGACATTTCATGCCTCCTTCTCTGCCTCATTTCTTATATCTGGCTGAAATGAGAGTTGCTGGAAACATGGGTACTAGGCTCATATGAAAAATTGGAAGGTTGTTTGCCATCACTTCCCGTGATGTCAATTGGGACGGGTCAAATGACATCACTTCCGGTGATTTCATCGGGGAGTCAATGGTCATGTGATGTCACTTCCACTAGCCCTGGCATTTTGGGTAAATGACGTCTGTCTTTAAAATCCCAGCAAAATAAAAGAGATGAGAAAGATGAAAGGTTCAAGGGAAACAAGAACGCTGAGAGGCTTGAGGGACATGAAAATGCTGTGAAAGCATACATAGCTGCATGTTGCAGTGAAGAAGAGCTGTGAGGCAGAAGAGATTTGTAGGAGACCTAAGAGGCCCAAGGGTTGACAGTCCCAGAAGACCTGACATGCCTAATAGCTGTGAAATCCTGGAGCAGTGAGATGTCTGAGGGGCTGAAGAAGCTGATAGTCTTGGGGAGCTGAAAAAGATAAACAAGAGGAGAAAGGTGAGGTAGCTGAGGTGCCAATGAGAGCTGAGTGGCCATCAAAGCCTGCTAGCGTTAACTTCATTTGAGAGCTCAGAGAAGGAGCTGGGTACTTCAGTGAGGTCTGTGAGTTCTCCCATTGCCTAAGAGGGCAACCCAACTAGATGGGGGGAATTTATGGTACCAACTAAAGCACAGCGAGTTGTGTTTAATATACCCAAATGCAGAGTGAGCTGGACATTATATCACTGGAGGAGAGCTTGACGCTCTATGCCTGGAAGTGAAATGGTTAATATATCCAGGGGAGTTAATAAAGAAAGTGAGTGGGACACTATATGCCCTGATGTGAGCTGGGCACTATTTTCCTGGGAGTTTCACATAGCGAGCTGAGAGTTACAGTCCTTTGACTGCATTGGACAAATAAGAGTAATGCTGCAAACTATATGCCTGACAATGTATTTGTTGGGAGTGTCAAAGAACATGCTGGGCACTCAATTTCTGATACTTTGAGAGAAAAGAGGTATGTTGGGTGTTGTATCTCTGTGGAAGTTTCTAGAAATTCAAGAAGGTAGCTTGGCAATATGACCCTGAGATTGCCTTAAAACCAGAATACCAGAGACAATTCAATAATCCCACCAGCCAGGAAGCTTCCGATGCACTATAGTGTATCCCTTTGCTACACATTTTTCATATGTTGTTCAGAAAGAAGGACTCCATTTTCCTTTGTAGAGAAACATGAGACTATATATGTATTTATATATGTATTAGCCCAATTGCACATCCTGACCAGAATAAAGTTGGTTTTAAAAATATATAGGTTGTTGTGAGGTCATATGATCATCAAACATGTTATGCAGAAACAGATTAGTGTAAATACATTTAAAATTAGGGAAAATTAGTTATGTGTCACCCAATAAATCCGCTAATTTGTTCTTGTCTCATCAACACATCAGGCAAAATAATTCAGGTTCAACCTACTGCTCATAATGTGCAGAAAAAAACGTATGTATTATGTACCTAAAAACACAGTTTGCCATCTTATTATCTAGGATGATCCAGAAGGACCAGCAGCTATATTCTAGACAATGACAGAACATGTAATAGCAGTACACTATAAATAGCTGGGAAAGAACATGGAAGTGATTCATGAAGCTGGCATCTGTCCCGAAGGAAATGTACTCTTGTCCTGAGGGTACTTTCAAAATAATTGGAGGCATACAACTAGGAAACTTACAAAAGCACTGTAAATGTGTATTTTGGAAGGTTCTGCCATAAATGTAGTCAAGGTTTTCTGTAAATAGAAATAAATATAAAAACGAGAGCGGCCTTTTTAAGTCAATATAGTGGCACAGCTGTATATGTTGCAAGGAAATTCTGTAATTCATATTATTGTAGCAGGAGATGCCTAGGGAAACAACATACCTCGAAAATGGATTTGCCAAAAATGTATTATAGAGGGTTGAACTGAAAGACCGTGATAAGTAGAAACCCGTGTGAAACTTGTATCCTGTATCATCAGTGTTTCTATTGATGCTCTTAACTAAATTCATTAACATTGTTCAGCAGATGTAGGAGCTGGATAAGGATAACCCTATAATCTAAAAACAGGATTTAGGCCTCTCTTCATGGAACAACATTCCAATGTTATAACACGATGAAAGCCCTACACTGTGTGGAAAAAGATAATCGATCACAGTTTAAAACACTTGTTTAAAATACACCCAGCTATGTCCAAAAGTAATAATGCAGGGTTCTAACCTACATGGTTAGGAAATTCACAGTAAGCTCAATAAGAACATATCAATTTGATTAAAAAAAATTGGTTCAAATGTTTAGCTGCTTTGCAAATGTGTGATGTCTTATCTTCTGTGAATCATTGCATTTTAAGCAGGATGAAAAAAAACAAGAGATATGATATAATTGGGAAACAATATGAAATGTGTACAAATGGGTTACCAAATTGACGTTTCCAGTAAAAGGTTAAGTTTTGATGCCACAGAAATTAAAGAGCAACAGGACCTATGTTAATTCCCCAATGTAAAAGAGAGGTTCAAAGTCCATACCACACCAGCGGGAAGTAATGTTCCAACGTTGACCTTTGGATTGGTCTTTACTTACCCAGGTGACTAGACCTTTGGAGTGGCCTTTATTGACCCATGTAACTATGAACTGGCCACGCTTTACTCCAGGATACACTCTATGAACTGGTCCAGAGCCTATGATCCAACCCATGACAGTCAATAATAGTCACATTGGTGCTTTTGACTAAATTAGGCTCTAACTCTATGGGTTGCTTTCTTGTTACGAATTTATATATGTAGTAACTGCCTGATTTTGAACCTGCATGTAAACCATGTCAGTTGAATACATGCATTTCTTTATACTATATGTATATTTATATGTTTAAAGTCTAGGAGTGCACTTAACATTGTAAAATGTATACGCTCCTCCCAATATGCTTTATTATTGCTGTTGAAGATTTGTTCGACAGAAGCCATTTGACAATACAGCAAAAAAATAGCGGCTACTAAGACAACGGCTTATTCATCCTAACACACGTGGAATGGTTCATATATATGTGTTAGCTTGGTGCAACTAGATTGATGTGGCACTGTCTTGCCATTTGACTTGAATCTTTAGGACTGTGGCGGGGTTCTTTAACTGTCTAGGCTAACTCGAATGCAGCCATCCCTTGTGAAAATAATACATACAAAAATCATAAGTGTGTTTCAAATTTCGTATAGGAAGACCATATCCTCTCAGTTTTCTAACTCATATTTGAATATGGACACGCCTACTGCTCATAGCCAATACCTATGCAGAGAATATACCACAGGGTAAAAGAAGCAATTATAGTTTAGAATACATTTTGTTGCATGAGAACGGTCCAAGTCAGAAGAACCCAGCGTTGTTTGGGGTTATCAACAGTCACACTCTGAAATGAGAAGACGGTTGGGAAAAGACAATAGGAAAAAGGACATTCAGTGAAGTAGGGAGTTGGGAGAAGCCACCATTAAAGGCAAGAAAATATATCACCCAGAAGCACTCTGTTGACCACCATTTTTACGACCCAAAGAGAACAGCCTTGTCATCCTTATGGGTAAAGAGACAGCAGAAAAACAGGAAAGGGAGAAGAATGACTATATACAGGGATCCCCATTGAATCACTTAAGTAAGCTGAGACTAGTGCTATTCTCATCTACTGAGTTTTTTAAGTAAGTTCCGTCTTGGTCACTGCTGGCCCCAAGTCAGTTGGTCCTCCCAAACCCCCACCTGACGCCAAAGATGTAATCACCATTGCATTACTTGGCACACTATTAGAACAATGGGAATCTTCCTTACAGTCCCTTCACCTCTCCATTCCACTCTTCTATTTTTGTTAATTACCTTTGTGCCTCCTCCATTCACTCACTCACTCACTCACTCACTCACTCACTCACTCACTCACTCACTCACTCACTCACTCACTCCTTCTTCTTTCCTCATCTATGGCCCTCTCGTCACACTGTCACACTGCTCATTCCTTCAGGTCACCTCTCCAATCTATTATTGCCTCCTTTACTGTTTCTCATTTCACTCCTCCATAAGCCTCCAATCTTTTGACTTCCTCCTCTGCTCCTTCTTTCAGCTCTGCCCTCAAAATTGCCTCCCGTAGGCCTTATCCCCTTCTGCTTCCCTCCTACTATTCTTCATTCTCCAACGTAACTATGCCGTACATGCTCCCTTCTACATTCCTCTTTTTACATCCTTCACTCCTCTTCTTACATCCACTAAACCTTTTTCCTCTCCATTCCGTCTACCTTACAAGATCCCTCTGCTACTCTTTTTGGCACCACCACCCAGCTTCCTTCTCTCTAAATATGTATTGTTTTATCATGCCCTCTCCTCCATACAATACTGTGTTGCTTAGAACTCCCTCCCAACACTCCTAACACGCACACTGCCTCCTGATTCTGGGCCATTTATATTCCCCATCACCACCGGCCAAGGGAAAAATGATTGCTTAACTAGTCTTAGGTGTGTTAAGCACTCAAGCCTGCATGGGGATTTGATGCTGGGTATGGGAACTATTTTATAGTTATGATCTGTTTTATCATCACTCATGGTGATGACTCTGCAAACCACTTTGATTTGTCTTCCTTTCTATTACATTGTGATATATTTCAGTTCTCCTTACAATGTCTGGGGGTGACGTAGAGCTACATACAAACAAGGCTAGGAATGCACTGGAAATCCTATGGGATCATCCATATACATGCTATGGGTTCTACATCACAGAGCGGGTGGTAATCCATGAACCCATGGTCACCTCAGTCCTATGCTCCGCGTTTATAGATCAGACATTGTCGGAAAGAAATCAAATGACAAGGTCCTGAGAATTCTGGATGCCTGCAGTTCATAGGCAGAGCTTGCATTCACAGTTCCCATCTCCGAGCTGAAGGAAAGCCAGTAAGTGAGGATCATGATCTGCAGCATTGCCATGTTCACAACTACACATGTGTTTCCTGGGGGATTCAGGGACGGAAGGAATCAAAAGCAGACACTAGCCATGGCCCATGGGAAAGGAAAGTCACAAAAATAATGGACATTACGGTAGAGTAAGGCAGCCACATTGACTGGGCCACCATAATCTTACATGGTAGGCCACCATGTATAAGCTGTAGGCTGACAATCAGTAAAGCATACACTGGTGGCTACACATGGGGAGGCGTAGGACACACAGCCCTCACCCAATCCCTATGACAGGCTGTTACTCACAGGTGTCTCAAACAACACACTAGGAGCCCAATTACTGGCATGCTAGGTGTAGACAGGGCTGACAGAATTAAGCAAGAAAGTTTGGAGACAAGCAGATAGTGTTTATTTTTTTATTTTTTTTATTTGGTTGGTTGATAAAACAACCTTTTAAATATGTCATACAAAATACAAGTGCAACTTATATATAACATATGCATATTCATACAAAACAAGGAAGAAAACATATTAATTACATAGATGTCCTGGAATCAATTATTCATAAAAAACATATCACATAACCTAAAAGGGCACTTCTTCTGGTGCCATATTTGTCAATGAAGTTGCTTGCCTGAATACTGGGTGAGTCCAACATTAACCAGTGACAATACAGTTTCTAGATATTGCAATTCTAATTGTCAATTTTCTTCTAGTAAACATTGCAAACCAAATTTTGTCTTCAGTCATAGGAGTATACACAGATAATAAATTATAAAAGTAGGTTGCCCTTATCGAAGTTAGTGCCGGACAAATGACAATTAGATGCTGTAAAGTTTCTAAACATCTTTCATCCAGACAAAATCGGCAATGGTTTGATTTTTTTAGAAGGGACCCCCTTCTTGCCAATATTTCTGCTGTTGGTAGTAAATTCAGTCTAAATCGCGTGTACTGTTGTCTAATATGCGGTGATGGAAATTTTAACAAATAGTTTGCCATTCCTCTGAATATTTTTGACCCGAATACTCTGCCATTGAAATCTTTATAGGTGCAAAAATGGGCTCTATTTCAGATCCAGTCATACTGAAACAATTTCATCTATGCATGGTTTGGATTCATTAACAACACCTCAATTGATATGAACGCATCTGATAGCGCATCCAGTACATAGCTTCGCCATTGAAGAGGGAACACATGCTCCAAGTTAATAAGATGATAAGCAAGAACCCTCAAGATGTTATTTTTCTCTAGGCCCAACAGGCATTTGCAGAAGAGACTACACATTTTCCATAACAATTGGGCAGATAATGATATTAGGCCCAGTTCCAACCGGATTATGGGTAGTGTGTAGTTGTGTACGGAGAGTGAAAAGGAGAGTGGAGGTAGGATGAAAAAGAAGGGACAGGGAGGCATTGGAGGATGGAAAGAGGAGGAGAAGGTTGGCTTTGAAGGAGAACCAGAGAGTGTGAGGTGGAGGGTAGCAGAGAGCTGCAAAAGGAGGAATCCTTTGGAGATGGGATGGAGAATAGAGAATAATTTATTAGAAGGGAGATTTTGCAAAAAAACGTCATGCTACCACATTAGCTCAGTATTAGAAGGCACAAAGGATACCAAGGAGTCTTAGAGTTTACCTTAGGCCAACACTTTGGAAGGAGAACCAGGAATGTGTTACAAATAGGGAGCAGATTCTAAATAAATGCTCCGTAGCCCTTATCCTCCTTACCATTGAGGGATTGTCCAAATCACTGATGACTATACACCACGAGATTGATGAAATCAAGGAGCAATTGCTTGTACTGAAATAAGGGGGAGACCTCAATAGGATATTGGAGGACGTTAATCAGAAGTTAGACACTTGCAAAAAGGAAATAGAGCACAGGAAGATTCATCCATTTTGCAGGGATACACTAGTATATGCTAGGGATATTGTGTATACCTGGATGGAGTTCTATAACTCCAATAGACAAACACCAATGAGATCTCAAAAACCTACTCCAAACACTGATTTCATTGATAGCAGCAACATTATTAGTGGTGAGGGAGAGAATACTGCTACTATTACAGTAGCTGTTCCTGTTACCAATATTGAGACATATTTGACACAGACCACTACTAGCACTACACAGTCTGTCACAACTATGGCCCCTTTTTCACAGGCAGAAAGACAAGATGAGGGAAAGTGAAAGCAAAGTGTTCGGAACAAATAGTGGACTCCATAGCGATGAACATCTCTTCTTGGACATTTACAACATCACAAATTGATACACTTCAACTAGGCCTGTCCTATATTCCGGTAGAAAACAGTTCTAGCTTTGAAGAGGAGATCAATCTCTTTAGACTGATAATAACAATGGAGTTAAAGGCTTTCCTTGAATCTGTACCTGAAACACAGGAGCAGTCTATCTCACTTGACTTCTTAGAGATCAAGCCAAAAAGCTAATTCCATCCCATCATAGATATGTTCAAACTAAGAACCACCAAGGATCTGAGGAAGATTAAGTATAATCCATACACATGTAACAACCTCCGTAAACATCAAACGTGGCTACTCAAGCAATTAGACAAAGGCACTTCTATTATCATAAAACCCACAGATACGGGTGATGCTTTGGTGATAATGGACTGGACTTTTTACAATTGAAAGTGAGCGTCCCCCAAAAAGGCATTTAAAAATCCACAATGAGAGTCAATATTGGACATATCCAGCAGGGAATGAGACCAAGACCAAGTGCGGGTGAAGTTAAAAGTTTTATCCAAACCAATATATGGCAAGCATTGAACTCTGCAAACTTGAGAGCGCTCTACCAGACATCAGAAAACATCTACATTTTGTTCCAAAACCATGTTATCTATGACGTGGAGGCTAGGGATTACATGAATTGATGGATTGGGCAATGAAGACGGGTACATATAGATGTGTATGCGCATCCGGATTGGCGAGGCTCCTTGACAGGTCATGATGATGCGGTCAGGTCAGCTGGACTTGTCAGGGTGGAGCTCGGGTCAGCTGATGATGAATTGATACATCTTGGACTAAGCTAGCATTTGCCTTTGTGGCCACACATACCCGTTCA
This sequence comes from Ambystoma mexicanum, assembly GCF_040938575.1. Taxonomy (NCBI): domain Eukaryota; kingdom Metazoa; phylum Chordata; class Amphibia; order Caudata; family Ambystomatidae; genus Ambystoma; species Ambystoma mexicanum. Next base: position 847,240,027 of record NC_090929.1, on the reverse strand, counting down.
CTAGTCATTATAGTTTATGCTGCCCTGTAAAAAATATGGGTTGGTAATCTAACATCACACAAGAAATATCACATATCTCTAAGTGCTTTTAATTCACCATTATAAAGACATAACTCTAAAGTAGCAGCTTTATGAGTCCAGGTGCCTTATCAGGGGGCATGTTGCAGGACACCTTTGTCCTTCTGCTTTGTTAAATTTAGTATGAGACATCTTTATAGTATGTTAGTACAAGCGTGAATAAACTGCCACCATGGCCAGTTAAGGTTGGGATGAACTAGAATACCATTGGGTCAGGGGGCACTTAGCTGGTTCATCAAAAGGCAGTGGGATGTTGAGACTTGCTGCCCATAATTATTTTAACCAGAGCATGGAGTTACACAGTGGTTTTATGGTGGCTTTGTGTGTCAGGGGGCATGGGTGAGGGCAAATACCTTGTGCGGGTTCAGCAGGAAAGCGAGGAGGTGTATCTGTGTATCTGTGTTATTCTAACATCAATAAACCAAGGGCCTTCAATCGTTAGCCCAGCTGTGGAGAGAGGAACTGGGCTAAGGTTTTATATCTGGGTGCGGGACACATAAAAAAAGCTAGCTTTAAAACATGAGGTAGGACCAGGTTGGCGTACACATTAGCATAGGCAGGAGTCTGCAACATTCTACTTATATTCAGACTTGTGTAAATGGTTAAAGATCAAACAAATACTTCAAACATCATTTTATTAATGAGGGCGGTACTTATTACCTTAAAAGACCCATACATATTGCAAGACTTAATTGACTACTTGTGAACTTGTGTGTTTATGGGAAATCATATTGTACATAGGGATCTAACACATTGCTTTTAAATATTGTGCAGCAACAATAACGTTTGATTAGTGATGGCAAGTTTGAATGTACATATATTTGATAACTTCACATGTGGGTGTTCTGAGATGGACGAGGTTCGTCCCATTTTAATATGAACAATCAGCCTTATGGACTTGGGGCTATTCCATCGTCCTCCTTACAGATGGCTTAGCAGCATGGGTAAAGCTGGGTGACACACTGGTTTAACATACATGCCTGGCACTTCAAACGGGGAACAGGGTTGGGGATTATTCACAACATATATCATACTACAGGTTGAGCCGTGCGGTCCCATGCGTCGTCCTGCAGCCATCCAACATCCCGGTCCCAGGCGCATAGATGGCTGCCGGCGAGTCATAGGCCTCACGTTGGTCAGAAATGTAGGGGGGGTCCTAGAGACCTTTCCTCCCATACACAATCAAAGCTGCTTATGACTGTCACAGGACACCAGATCATATTTAGTGTTAGATCATGATCCTACAAAAGACATTATGACCCTAATAGAGAAAACCATCATAAAAGTAGAGGACCCCAAGCGGATAACACCACGGACCAGAGAGTACTTCATCAATAAATATTTGATCATTCCTGTATTTTACGCACTCTCTAAGATACAGAAAAAAAAACCCAAATCCACCATTCAGATCCATTCTGACAGGCACAGACAGCATATTCAATCCCCTGGAAGTGTACCTTGACAACACATTGCAGCCATTTGTACAGCTTACCTCTACTTACCTCAAGGACACCTAGCAATTTTTTCAGCAATTTGGTGAATTACAACTTACAGACCCTGATTTGATTTTGTTCTTACTAGATGTTAACAGTCTTTATGCCTTGATTCCTCATGGAGTAGGAATAGAAGCCATGGATTTGTTTTTATTAAGACATGAGAATGTACGCATACAGAAGGTCCTAGCGATTGAACTCATCAACATTATTCTCTACAATAACTTCTTAAGATATGAAGGCAAATATTCCTGCAAAATTTCAGGTACCTCTATGGGGTCAGCAGTGATGCCCAAGGACGTGAATATCTTTATGTTCTGTTTTGAAACAACACACATTCTTAATATGGAACACTGGTCATCTTAAGTCATTTTATGTAAACAATATATTGATGACGTGTTTGCTATTTGGAAGGGCAGCAGAGCTGAACTATTACATTATATCTCAACCAATGCCACAACCATATTAAGTTCACACTTGAGGTGGGGGACCCAGACCTACACTTCTTGGATGTTATGATCACTTTCACAAACAATTAACTTTGGACTCCCAGCTACCATGAACCAACTGATGTGAATAACACCTTGCACTTTGGGAGCTCCCATCCCAAAGATATAAAGGAAAGTCTTCCTTACAGCCAGTTCCTGAGGCTTAAGAGGATAGTTCTGAACACAACCACACTTCAGAACAAATACAATCTGATGTCTAACAGATTTAAGAAACGAGGCTACCCATCTAAAAATCAGGATAATGGCATTGAGATCCTTAACAGGGAAGATCTCTTTAGGCCAAAATCAAAAAGGGGAAATACAAGAATAATACATACACTGGTATACTCAACACTGAGCCATCACATAGCCAGGACAATCAGGAAGAATTGGAACCTCATTAGATTGGATCCATTAATAAACAAATGATTCCAGAACCACCTATGATGGCATACAAGAGAGGCAAAAACTTCAGGGACACACTGATCAAGGCAAAATTAACCAGAAAGCCATAACAAATGTTTTACAGAAACCTGAGTTGGGGACATTCCCCTGTCTTAATAGTCAATACTGTTCCAACATAATCGAGGGGGACCATATTAGACGTCCTAATACTGGTAGGAAAATCACACTGCGTCACTTTTCAACTTGTGGCACACGAAATGTAATCTATGCACTGAAATGCCCATGGGGGTAATACTATGTGGGTGAAACAATAGGGAGAGCAAAAGATAGGTGGACCGGACATAAGTCCAGTATCAGGACAGCCAATGATAAATCACTGGTATATAGGCATTCCCAGGAAGCAAGACATACAGTGGCTCAAATGAGATGTGTGATACTGGAGGTGATCCACCCCTTACCAAGGGGAGGTGACCTGCAGAAAGAACTAAAATGAAGAGAACTATATTGGATTTATATCTATATTGGACGTGATCAGCGTAATGGGCATGAGCGAGGAAGTTTACCTGGGTCCCTATCTCTAGACCCATAAGGTACTTTTAGATGGAGGATGAACCATTGACATTGGGTAGACACTTAGGTACAAACTGCACACACACATTATCCGCTCGGGAGACAAGCTAGTGTTTACATCCTTGCAATAGCAGATACATGCATGTATTAAGGCTTAGGCAGGCACTGTTTTATGAATCAGTGATGGAAGTGGACTAATGTAATATAGCGTTCTAGTCATGCACTGCTTTAAGACATATCGATGGAAGTGGACTGATTGAATGTACATTTCACCTAGAATTGCATTTCATGTACTATGTAACACTCTAAGCTTGCTCATTCACCTAATGACATTCTACTAACTTCACAAGGTGGCATTACTAGTAGGCAATTGAAGGAAGACCTTTTTCTCACATCGGAATCTCCTAAATAATAACAAAGTCTCACATAATTAGATGAAGACCTTTTTAGAAGCACCCCTAATGATATTTAGAAGACATTGGTCCCATTTTGTATATGGATATTGCTTCCTAAGTGACATCCCAGTATTGTCACTGTCCTACTGGTATCTCTATATGAGGAGACATTGATCATATCCCAATAAGGGGACCTCTACATACAGGGAGGTCATCTACATGCATATACACATAGGTTTAGTGACATCTCAGTACAGTCACAGACGAATAAACACTTGAACACAGGCCACAGGGAAATAAAGGGTCCATAAAACGCATGGGACGTATTAACCTATGACACCTACCTCTATCGTAACCTTCTGTACCAGATTCATCATTAGGCGCATTAAGGCATTTGGACAATGAAATTTCAGGTTGCACTCTATTTTATTTATTTATTTATTACATTTATTACACGGCCAGACCCTCGGGTATCACGGCATGGTTACAGACATATTTGGCATTGATTTTAGGCATATTCACTTACATATTTGCAGTTAGACACAGTTGCAGAATAGAATATTAATGCATAGATTCTTACTGTTCATAGGATGAGACAATACATACATGCTCTCAGTCATCATTTGTTATTTTTGAAAGACACACACGTCATTTTACATATACAATAATAACATATGTTCGTCCAAAGCATTTGTTTTTTTTATAAATGACACCACTAATGTCTTCATTCAATGGTGTTTCTCGCAGGATTTAATCTGCTTCATATTACATCATTACTTAGCGATTATCACGGGACGAGATTATGTAAACAACTAAGGTGAATCGCGTCAAGCGCACGTTTTTCTATATACAACAGCAACCATTTTGGCTCCGCGAATTTCTTTTGCTGTAACGTGAAAATCGAGTGGGCAGCAAGAAGCTGCAGGGTAATCTCCTTCTGGGTAAGTGAAATGATCACTCCTGTCGGAAAACCCGTTAAACTGGTTTATCCAGTTAGCCACTACTGTCAACATCTTTACTGATCTAGTTAGGATAGTTTATGAATTTTAGGAGGAAATTACAATACAAACTTTCCTAGCACAGAATCTTTAATCCTCGCCATGTGTAGATGGCTCTGGATCATCAGGAGACACAGGTGAGATTTGTTATTGCGTAATGGCAGTATGCTTTCAGCATTACATACTATACTGCTCTTAGTACAGTACATAAGAGCACTTTTCATCTATGTTTCACCCCTAGACACCCATATCTGTGTTTTAAGAAGAATACATCATCCAACGTGTACTCTACTTGATTTCTTCACATCCCAAAGAGTGTAGTATGGTAAGACTCCAAGGGAATTGTGATGATTATCTGGGACAGACCTGCTAAGACTACGATTTAGGAGGCATTTATTCTCTTTACAGAGATTTGGGATTGCACCTTAGCAGAATGATTTAATACATATTGCCGCATTACATAGCACCATTCTGGAAACTATCAGTATAGAGGTAAGGCACAGTTTATACATTTGCCATTTATTTCTCGTTTGACTTTATTTTATGAATAAAGGTACCCGCTTCGGCTGGGACCAACACATTTGGAAATAGATACATAGGTCATATTGCTTTTCACCCTTTTTCTCTCCAGATCAGTGGTCACACCAGTTCGGAGATACTTGGACATTTGCTATAGATCACACACACAACCAGAAGATTTCTGTATTTTTTATTCAAAAGGTGACTTATAAGCTTATGGCGATTTTGAAAATGTTTAAATATTGAGATGTATTTTCAGATAGTATTTCCAAGTATGTTCATTGCCACATTCTTTTGTTAAATTGCAGCAATCTTCATGGCAAAGTACCCCTGATGAAGAGTGTTATATCTCGAAACGCATTGGGTTTCCCATTAAATCAGAATCTGTGAAGATAATAGAACATTGTGAAATTCTTTTTCTTGAAGAATGTTTGTTTAAATATTTACATTATCAAGTCAATGTGGAAATGTCTTCATAACTATGCTTACATTTATACAGTAATGTTTTGGGTGATATTTGGTGCTTGATAATGTGTAGCGGACGGGAGTTCCCACATCTCTGTGAACATACTTTTTGGTATTGCACATTTGGACGGTTCATGTGCCAGGACCAGGTTTTCTCCCCTGCACCCTAGGTTTCATTTTAATTTGTTGAAATTACACAACTTACTAGACAGACACCATCAGTTGAATATCTCAATATAGAAGAGTGTTGTTGACTAGCTCTGTTTCCAACCTTAAAAATGGCAGCCCTTGGCAAAGAATTCCACAATCTGGAGCCATAGACCACAAAATGCCTAGCCCCCTGGAAACACATCGTGAGGGTACAGTCCATCCAGGAAGCTTGTCTGACAACTGAAGATTTGGCTTGGCTGATACCAGGTCAGTTTAGCTAAAAGGTATTTAGGCACAAGATGGTGTAAGCAACTAAAAACCAGACAGATGATCTTGAAGTTGATCCTCTTCTTCACAGGGAGCTAATGTAGGGTTCTTCGCAAGGGTTAGCTTATGGCTTATTTAGGGACATTATAGAAAGATTGCACTGCAGGATTCTGGGCATTCGGAAGCCTAGACAATTGCTGCTTAGGAATTCCTGCTAACATGCTGTTACCATAATCAAGTCGAGAATTGGTTAGTGCCCCCACTAAAGTAGCATGGTCTTTCATTGGATTTAAGAAAGGGCAAGATTCAGAAGGCAAAGTGAATAAAACACAGACTGCACCTTTTCACTGACCTGACACTCATTGCAGAGGTTTGATTGTCAAATACACCAACAGTTCTTAATTTTCGGGGCACAGGCAAATTTCGAACCCATGAAGCAAGGTGGGGGGGCTGGCACTTTTCCTGCTCTACTTGGAGGTGTTTGGGTTTTGTTAGGGTTCAGCTTAAGTTGATTGTGGTACATCCATTGTCCTACTTCCTCAATACATTGAGATACATTATGGAGGTACTCCACTGAGTTAAATCATCGCGTACAAGTGAAAAAGCAAATCACATTTCCTAAAAATACTCATTAAAGGTTGATGATAGAGATTGAACATAAGGGGTGAGAGTGAAGAGCCCTGGGGGACACTACAGTTCTGTAGTGCGTTATCGAATAATATCCACCTAATTTCACTAGTTGAAAAGGATTGGACAAAAATGACTTAAACCAGTGCAAAGCATGATCTGCTACTCCGCCCACTAACTTTAACGACGACCATAGAAAACCATGATCAGCAGTGTCAGAGGCCCCTGAGAGATCCAACATCACCGTCAGGGATAATTCTCCATTGTCAGACAGTTTTAGTAGATCATCCCAAACCGCTGGCAATGCAGTCTCGATACCATGCCTAGGACGGGAGCCTGATTGCATGGTGTCAAGCAATGAATTTATTTATTTATGTATTACATTTATATAGCACACCTAACCCTAGGATATCTGGGTGCGTGTGCTTAAGAATATGGTTACAGTCAGTTACATTTGGTTACATCCAGTTATTTGCAATCTTAGTCTTAATCTTGTGCATATGGAATTGGTTACATATAGTTACTTTCAAGCTTAGTAATAATCTTGTGCATAAGGAATTGGTTACATAAATGAATGCTTCGGGATGTGTTCCTGCAACTGATTTGTAAACAGTTGTTGCAGGTTTTTGCCTGGCCATGAAACACCTGGGACAAGGCGGTAGTTTTATAGGTTCTTAAGGTCAAGTGTACATTTTTTTGACAAAGGTGACACTGTAGAAAGTTTAATGTTCAATGTACATTAAGATATCAAGCCGGCCCAGGTTGTGTGTGATTGTTTCAATGGTAACTCACTGACCTCATTCTTGTGTCAAAGGCTTCTACATTCAAGGCAGATGTGCACACAATAACCCCTTATCGTGTACCTTTCTTTTTCTTCTTGTCTGAGATTATATACCCAGCCTTAGCTCTCCTTGTTCTTTCTCTTTTCTTTCTCTTGTTACCTGTTTATTTCTCTTGTCATACATGCCCGCTCAAGGACCAAGTACTGTTGTTCATTTTCTTTATTTTCCACACCATCTATTCTCTTATTGTATCCTTTAAAACTCCATTTGTTAAAATGTTCTTCTATTTGTGCTCTCTATACTCTGGTCCAACACTCATCAAAATGGTCCCCATATGGTGTCATGCAGCCCTCCAACTTACCCCCAGTCTTCATAAAGCTGTCCACGATATCTATCAAATTCATTAGATATATTTCCATCCCTACGAATGACAAATATAGAATGTCTTGTATGAAGAAGACAGGCTCACCATACCTAATCACCCTATTCATGTGTGCTGACACATGCATGGGGTGGAGAAGAGAGGAGGTCAGTGAGCTGACCTCTCCTCCTCACTCCTGGCCTCAACCACTCAACTCCTCCTTCTTGGAGACTTCAACATCCACCTGGATGCCACTTGTCCTCCCTCTGGACTCTTCCGCGACCTCTGCGTCTCTCTCTCACTCACTAGTCTCCCCTCCGGCCCGACTCACTCTGCAGGGCACACTCTGGATGTTCCAATCTCCTCAAACCTTCACCTTTCTGTCCCTGTCACCACTCCTCTCTGCTGGATGGATCACTTTATCCTTTCCTCCCATCTCACTCTCTCTAACCCTCAGGCCAAGCCACCTCCATCACTGCCACCCACCTTCTTGGTCATCCGACCCATGAAGCGCGTGTCAGCTGAGCCTTTCGCTGCCATCTTCTCACCCACCCTCCCCCTTTGGCTTACTCTCACCCTGACACAACCCTCTCCACACTCCACTCTGCTATATCTGATAAAATTGATATACTTGCCTCTGTCATGAGAATCCGCCTGAAGCCAAAAGTCAAGTGTAACTCCTGGTATGACTCAGACTTCGTCACCCTAAAACACAAGTGCAGGGTGGCCGAGAGGAAATGGCGTGCTTCATGTACATCCTCTGACAAACTAGCCTGCTGCCTGTTCCAAAGGCAATTCTGGTTCTCTGTCCTTATCAAGAAGAGAGCTCATATCCAAGCCTGTGTCTCTGCGGCATCTAACAACTCAGCTGGACTCTTTAAAATCTGTAAGGAATTGGCCAATCCTGCTGCAGTCTCAACCTCTCCTGTCCCTTCCCAGGCCCTCTGCATGGCACTAGTTTCTCACTTCATCTCTAAAACTCAGGACATCCTGTCCTCACTCTCCTCCTATCTCCTCGCCCCCTACTCCCTGCTCTTCCTCTGGCCCTTCTTCAGCCACCTCCCCTCCCTCCTTCTCTGCCTTTCCCCTTTTCTCTGCAGACAATGTTTCTAGACAAGTCCAATCTATAAAAGTCTTGTCAAAACAGGTTCACCCCTGTTCCTCCAAAACTATCAAGGACCACATCGACTCCCTGGCTCCTTCCCAGGCTGATTTTTGCAATCATTCTTTCACCACTGGAGTCTTCCCATCCCCCCTGAAGCACTCCCTTGTGCATTCTCTTCTTAAGAAACCCTCTTCCTACCCCTCCTGCCAGCCAACTATTGCCCAATCTCCATCACCCCCTTCCTGGGCAAGCTCCTGAAGAAACTGGCCATCTCCCAGCTTAATGTCCACACTGAATCTGTTGGTTGTCTTCATGGCCATCAGTCTGGCTTCAGAGCTGCTAGAAGCATGGAAACTGCTCTTCTGAACATCCGTGAAGACCTGCTCTCCAACCTTGACTCTAACACCCTCTGTGTCCTCATCTTGCTTGTTCTCTCTTCTGCCTTTGACACGGTCAACCATGCCATCCTGCTCATCACTGGTCAGGCTCTGGCTTGGCTGACTTCTTTCCTCTCTGACCGACCCTCCCGGGTCCAACTTGGGTCCTTCCTCTCGCTATATTTTTCTCTACCTGTGATGTCCCCCAGGAGTCTAACCTCTTTCCCTGGCTGTTCAACCAATACCAGGCACTCCTCGCCCACCACCTTGCTGCTCTCTGCCCCAACTTTCAGTGCTATGCTGATGACACCCAGCTCATTTTCAGGCTACCTTCGGGCTCCGCCTCACCCTCTGTCATCTCTGACTGTCTGTCTGCTATCCAGGAGTGGTGTGCCGCCAATGACCTTTGCCTTAATGCCAGTAAGACTGAGATTCTCCTCATCAGCACACCCGCTCCCTCCTTCCCTGCAGCTCTCTGGCCGGCTTCTCTTATCCAGAACAGAACTGCAAGAATTGTCCTTGGCCTCAAGCCCAGGGATCGTATCTCTCCAGGACTAACATCTCTGCACTGGCTCCCTGTGGCTGCGAGGATTAAGTTCAAAACCCTCTGCATCATCCACAAGGCCTTCTGGGGCCTGGGCCTCAATACCTTCAACTCTCTCTTCCTAAATATCTCCCTTCTTGAGCTCTTCGGTCATCCGCCTCCAACTCCCTCAAGGTCAGTTGTTTCTCCCAGCAATGAGTTGGTGGTAGATCTCTTTCCTCGGCTGGTGCCTCTCTCTGGAACAGCCTCCCTGCCTCCCTTAAACTTGAGGAGAACCATCTCCGGTTCCGGAAACTCCTCAAAACCTTTCTCTTTTTCTTCTGCTTTTTCTTCTCCCCTCCTCTGCTGACCTCCTAGTGCAACTGAAACTGTACTGGCTACCTGGACACCCTCTGATCTCGGCACCAGGTCATCCCTGCAAGCGTCTCACACCTGCATTGCCCAACTGGCAACCCCCGCACTTGGGGACTGTCTCTGTATCCCTAAAGTCCCTCTCCCAGCCCTGACACCTGATGTCCGCACTTACTCATGCATTTGCCACATGCTGGCAGCGGCATACTTATTGTTATCATCTTGCCATGTACTGCACTTTCCCTGCCCCTTCCCACGCACTTGCACGATCTGAATGACACTTGGCCTAGTACGATCGTTGACCGTCCTCCCTTTTTTCCCCTCCCTTGCCTCTTCGCGCCTTGAACCACTTGTGTATCGGTGTGTTATAAATGCCATATCATATCATCATATCATATCATGCCCCACCACTACTATTTCTGTTGCCATACAAAATCCTGACACTTCCTTTTTAATCTCTTCCCAGGCTCTATCAATGGCCGCAGGTTTCCCCGTGCTCCTACACACTCTGCTTGGCAGTATTTGTGCCCCCACTACTTCTGTACCTCTCCAAAGCCTTCTTCTGATACTAACCTGTTTTCATCATTTGTTTTAATTTGGGCCCTGCCCACCGTTATAAACTGGATGATTAACATGTCTGCCGTCCTTCCTGTTTTTTTTCAAATTAGAACAGGATGGGTAGAAAATGTCCCCGTCTCATCCACCCTAACCTGGACCATATCAATTCCACTTTGTTGTAGGCACTTCCTATACTTTATCCATATGTCTGTGTCTCCGCCTGTCTTCTAGCCCATTTCACAATTGTGTGTCCATAGATCCAAGTATCTTTTGGGACAACTGTCACTACATGTGTGCAAAAGACACTGTCAGCCCTCATCATCTAACTCTAGATTTTCATCTTCCTGACATACCCCTTAAATCTATGCCACTTTCCCCTACCCAACTACTTAATTTCCCTGTCCCCAACCCTAAAGCACACCCTTCTAAAGCACCTCCAGCACGTACTGAATGGGTGAAACATTTTGTCAGGTCCATACCTGCCCATATCATCCCCTTCCTCAACACTGCTAGCCTCTGCTCCCCTTTCACAACACAACCATTCTCATGCTCAAAATACCCTTCCCATTTCTAAATGTGCCCTCTTCCTGACAAAAGCCTCTAATGCCACAACTGCGTAAATGCCAATGGTCTCTGATCTGTGTAGTTCCACGGCCACTCCCTATTCCCCTAGCCTGTGTGGTCATCTGTATCCATAATCACATTCGCTTCACAATCCTTCCCACATCAGCTACCTTCATACCTCCCTAAACCTTCCCCCAAGCAACTCGGAAACCCTAAATGATCCAAATAACAAGACTGAAAACATGACCTGAAACAAACAAGTTTCCCTACCTGAATAACATAATTATTTCAGAGCAGCCGCCAGTATTTTTAGCTAACACACAGAATAGGTCCATGCCTATCCTTACCAACTGACCTCTTCCTAGCCCATCATTCTATCATGCTGCTGCCCATTTCACCAGCTGTGGGTTCTTAGCCCCAAACCTATTTGCCATAGAAGGCAGCTCTCACCAGATTCTCTGAAATTGTCTCTGGAGACAGTCCCTTTATTAATAGCACCATTATAAAACCAAATGCATCGTCCCTTGTTTCTAGTGTATCATAGGCCATTTTCCCCATCTGTCCTTTATTGCAGTTTCCTTAAATTCTTCTCATGTCAGGGTGTGTGATCCATTCATGGATACCACTAATTAACCTTCCATTAGTTCCAGCACTTCTGCACCCCTAGCTGGAATAGTTCAAAGGTCACAGCCACGTCCGCCTCCAGCCCACAGAATCTCAACCACTATCAATGAGACAGCATGTCAGAAATTGTTTTCCCCATGCAATATGTTTTGCTCTAGACAGAACACTCCATTTCAAACATATCAGCACTAATGGTTGCAATAAGCTCAACAACCACGTTGCTACAGTGACTGTTGATTACTGCCACAATACTTTCGTTATCAACCCTGAACACTACTCTTGTGTTTCTCCAACAATGTCCACACTGTTCAATTACCACGATAAGTGTGGAAAAATCACAAAATGCAACAATATGTTTCTCAGTTTACCATTCCACCGGCAATTCAGCTGCAAACCATTTTCCTTCCCAATATATTCCAAAACCTTTTGCTCCTGCTGTCCAAAAATATTTCAACACTCCACTGTACTTCATCGGTTGGCAACCACATTGATATTTCAATTACATGCTGATTCGAAACACTTCCAAACTTCCAAGTCCCTTTTTTATCCCTGCTGTTAGCCTGAGCCCGTGATGGGCTTTTTTCTCTCCTGATAGAGCCAATTTCATCTGTCTACAGAAATCCTTGCCTGCTGCCACTAAATGAAACATTCACAACTGCTCCAAAAGTAGTTTTATTGGGTACCCAGTCAGTTTATCGAAGCACATTTCAGAGAGGTACATGTCACTGCAACCATAAAACGGAAAAGTACCAAAAACCTTAAATAAATATATAAATAGGGTAGTGGGGTAAGGGTTTAAAATGGGTTGGGATGGGGTGGGATTATAAGAATAGAAAAATGGGGAGTTTGGGGTGCCCCCCAAATTAAAAAAAACAAAGACAATTCAGTATTTGTTCAGTATTTTGGTTGGGGTGAAATGTACCACTCTGAAATTTGCTTCGGTAATATCACATATAACCGTTTTATTGTTCTCACCTCACACTTTTATTTTGAAGCCACTTCATATAATGCCTCTTTCAATTTCTGAATCTTCTATAACAGCGATCTAATTCCACCTTCTCCACATCAAGTTCAATTTCTAATAAAGTAGGAACAACAGCTGGCCCTTCAGTTTTTTCAGGCTCTAGTAGAATTCCCAATTCATCTGCCTGTCTTTTCAATCCTGTCAGTGATAGTGAACATTCTTTTGCACTCTTGCCCGATACCAAGAAGTCATCCAGATAATGAAACATTGGTTATGTACCCTAGCAATGGGTAGGGGCCCATTCAACAAGGTACTGAAACACTCAAAGCGAGCACGTGCTGTCGCATTAACCCATCGGCAATGTCTTATCTACACATTTGTGTCAATAAATGTAAATGCCCAGTAGCTGGAAATCATCCGGGTGAACAGGTAGCAGCCAAAATAACAATAGTTTAGCACATCTGGAAATCTGAGTCCTAGTACCACAAGTTTTAATAAAGGCAATTGCTTTATCTACATTGGAATAATGCACTTTAGACTTGGTCGGGTCAATGTATTTGTTCCTTGCCTCCCACCCCCCCTTTCTGGCCAACACAAGAGATGTAGCATCCCGAATTCCCCTTTCTCTTTTTTAGACACTATGCACATCAATGATATTTTGACCAGTGGTATATTGTCAAATGGACCAGACATCCTCCCCCTCAAACTTCTTTCTTCATTTTACTTAACAGACTTAAAATTGTCTGCCCATCTACTGAACCTCTGTACTTCGTAAGGAACTTTGAAACCATTTTAAAACTCATCAGCCACATCCCTATCCAGTTACTATTTTTGCCACTCCAACACTTTTACTAAATTAACTGGAGGACACGCCTTTTCCCAATTATCCCTGTTACCAGCATTTCCTTCACCGCTCGACCCCAGCATTGCAAGATGGGATGTCGCTCACTGCATCTTGTGCATCCAAGCTTATATTTGCATGCCACCAGGGTACATATTCCCCTGCTGTATGCCCATCATGCTCAATCCATGCTGCATCCAACTCTTTGTTGGCCCCTCCTCCCTCTGCTTGAAAGGGCATGAGCGCCACCAACCGGCCATTGCTGTATGATTACCTGCTACTGGTCTAGTGGGAGCCATCCACAAAAACCACAGTTCTCACATGATCTCCCAAAAGTCTTCCCCGTAGTTATCATCTGCCACTCGTGACCTAAGCTCCTCATAATATATCGGCCATGCAAAACCCCTAAAATGAATTTTTGCTTTCTTGATCACGCAATGTATTTAAAAAGTACCACCCTGTGCTCAAGGAACCTTTTCCAGTATAAGTGAGTCTATATGAGAAAAACGGATATCCAATGTTCAATTGTCATAGGAACTCTAGGTCTCTTTCTTAATTCACGTTGTTCTTCTTTTGAACCTTCTTTACCTCTTACTTCCCTGAATAATAACTTTAATATCTCAATGAATTCTCCTGTCTAAATCCTCTCTTTCTTAGCCACTGTAAGGTGTGACACCAGTGGTTTTGCCCACTGGTGTAACAGGCCCCCACAGTGTGGGGGGGCACCATGACATGTCCTGGGGGAGCTTCACTTTGGAAAGAAATTATTTGTTTTAGAAAGAAAGAAATGCTCTGGTTCTGCCACGGTATGGATCCTCCATCCCGCTGCATCACCGGAACATTTCCTGCTTGTGGAGGTGGTCCGGCTCCATCTCCTCTGTACATGTCAGGAACCAGGAATTAGGGGATCCCCCTGCTTCCTAGTTCTTGTCGGCGTGGCAGAGCACAGAGAGCCAGATTACTTCCTGGAGAGGAGTCCCTCGTCACCGGAAAACAGCAGGTAAGGAAAACAAAATAAGTGTGTGTTCATGTGAGCGAAGGTGTTGCATGTGTATGATGGATTTTTGTATGTATGCATGAGTTCATGTAAGGGTGAATTACGCAATGTATGTGATTGAGTGTGTGTATGCTGTATGGTGGCTGTGTGTGCGCATGTGAATGAACAAGTGTTTGGTGTATGGGTGCCGGTGTGAATGGAATAAATGAGAGAGTGAATATTATGTGAATGTGTGTCTGTATTATTGGCTTTTTGCTGGGTTGGCTGTTGAGGAGCTGATGTTGGTGGATGGAGGGTGAGGAGTACGGAGTGAGGGGCAAAAGTTGGTGGCAGAGGATGAGTGCATTCTTGGGCAGCCATCCATGACAAATCAGGCAGCAAGCATGACAAGTTATTTATTACCTGGCGAGACTGGCATTTGTGCAGCCAGTCTAGTCGTTTCTTACTCTGGCATGCCATGTTTTACTGGGCATGCAGGTAAAGCAAGCATGATAAGTGTCATGACATGGCTAGGCTGACATTTAGGTACAGTCAGTCTATCAATTTCTTACTGTGGCATGACATGTCTAATGGGCAGCCATCCATGACAAAGCAAGCATGATATGTTATTAAATGATAAGTTTTATTATGTGGGTAGACCGGCATTTGTATGCAGCTAGTTTTGACATGTTTACTTATTGTGGCATTGCTTTTTGAATGGTAAAGGCAACAGGATTATGTCCTTAAATGAGGAAACTGCCATATGTTGGCAGTGCCAGCCTGGCATTAGGTGCAAAGCAAAACATATGTTCTTATATGGGAATACTGGCATATACATAGGTGCTTCAAAAGTGGACATGTATGGGCACAGCCAGTGTGAAAATGTTTTAATACTGGCATACGTTGTGTACAAAGACACCATGGAAATGCTGCTGTTCACGGTTGGTGAATTGCATCTTTGGACTTTTTGATGAAACCCAATTGCAAATGATCTGGCTTTTTAACCAATGTATCACAGAAATGCACAATTTTAACTCATTATTCAAAGAAAGGAAAGGGGCATTGGATCACAGATGTTTTCTTACATGTTTTACTGGTATTTTTGGGCAAAGCCAACTTCATGAATCTTATTACATAGAGGAGGTTGGGAGTTTATAGCGCAATGGAGCAGGCAGACTGGATATGTTGGTTCTTTGGCATTGCATTTCTTACTCACATAAGGGGCAAGGCCAAAAATAATGTTTGTTCTTACATGGAGAGGGTAGGGTCAATTATACAGTCAGCAAGTAAATGTTCTCTTACTGTGGCATTGCATGTTTACTGGAGTTAAAGGCAAAGTCAACATGATGAGTGTTCTTACATATTGGGTGGAGAAAAACGTGCAGCCAATGCAGCAAACAAGGAAATGGTTCCTTACTGTATCATTGCATGTTTTACTGGTCTTGAAGGCAAAGAGAATATGAGGTTTGGGGGTTGGGCAAGCAATGTGGGCAACAGCAATAACCAATAGCAAACAAGAGAATGTTCCTACATGGGGATACTGCCATATACTGGCAGAGCCATCATGAACATGTTTTCTCATTGTATCATTACTGTCCATACTGTTACTGCCATGCACAAAGTTGGCTGGTACATTTGGGTGTCAGGACCTAGGATCCAGGTGCAGCCCCCTCATTTCTACATTAGGTGAAAGATTCAAGATTTTATTAAAACACTGCCATTCTTCGCCTAGTGCAGTGCACAGCGCTTCCCTGCAGCAGCATGAAAAAAGTGAAGAATGAAGGGGAAAGAGAAGGTAGGTGGTGGAGTTTGTAGGATTCATTTTTAAAATGCTGATGGGCACATGCATGGTGGACCAGGCATGCCCGGATTGTGGCACTGCCCGTGCTTTGTTGCAGAGATAGTTGTGGGGCCCTCAGCATTGCTTGCAGGGGGGCACCCATATTTTGTGTTAAGACACTGGATTCACCATCCCATATATGTCAACATCATCACTCTATTAACTTTCTTTAATATCTCTGTGCCTCCCTTAGTCCCGCAAACCATGTTTTTCTTTCCATTTACTGTTAATAAGGCCCTATTTACAGTAACGTTTTAAACAATGGTTCTGACCTTGTCCTTCTTTTCTTCTTCCTGTATAATTCTCCATTGCATACACATTCCACAACCACCTACATTTCCTGAACTCACTCATTCCGTAATTACTTTTTCAGTGTCCCAACCACTTGTATTTCTGTTTTCTTTTAAAAATGAATCCTTCAAACTCCACCACCTACCTTCTCTTTCCCCTTCGTTCTTCACTGTTTTCTTGCTCCAGAACCCAACCGCTTTTCTGTGCCACAAACATATATCAAATTCACACTCTCCGCCTCCTTGATCCTTTCTTTTATGGCCCTTCCATACATAGCTGCAATTATAAATTTCCTTTTATCAGGTGCTTAATACCAGAGATTGGTTTCTATGCACGGGATCAGGATTCAAACCTGTGCTGCTCTGCGTTGTCTTGCTTCCAAGGCAAATGTGTTGCCCCTGAGCTATCCCACCACCTGACTTTGCTGACTCCCCTTCAATATGGCCACCTTCTGTCAAATCCGTGCTAATGTCACTGAACATAGGTCTCTGATTGTGTTTCCTTCCCCTTTTGTGCCATTGCCCATTCCCAAAAAAATCCCACCAAGCTCTCCCCTCTGCTTTTTTTTCCACCATTGGGGATCAATCCCCTCCATCCTCGGACATCCCTCACTCCTCGTTATCTCTCTTTATTTAATTTCTCTCATTCACTTGTACATTCTCTTGAAATGCACCTTCCATCAAAACCCATACCCCCAACCTTATTCTGCTGTTCATCAAATTGTAACTCACCTCTCCTTCATTGCCCTCTCCCTTCTTCCTGTTAGTTCTTTCAAATCATCTCCCATGCCTTGCATTCCCACTATGAAGCTATTGAGTTGTGGTTTCATTCAATTTGGCAATTTCTTCATCCATAATGGTAAACTGCCAATCCTATGCTTTTCTTCTCCATCTATTACACTTCTCTCTGGAGGTCAGTCGACACTTTGAGTCCCTACCCCTCATATTCCCATATCCCCTTACCATGTTTCTAATGGGTCGCCTTCAGTTCATTCTTACCTGCCTTCCTTCTCGCCACTTGTTTTGTTCTGTCATCCATTTCTTTATTGTTGGCCTTGTCTTCCTTCTTGGCCTGTTTGTCTTCACTCTCATCGCCCTCTCTGTCCTTCCTCCTGAGGTCCGCATGCTGGAATATAATCTTGTCACATTACAAGAGCACACTTAACTGCCTAACCTTAGGGGAAGTGATAGCAAACCACACAGGATTGAGCGTCCATGCAGGATGTCCCGTATGTGGGGCTGGGTTTGATGATCTAGCAAACTTCCTATTCTTTTGCCCCTCACATGAGAGGCTTAAGACGTGGTTGTTGGTTCCTGTTTTTAGAGGGAAACATTTTCCCCAGTATCACCCAGCACTCCTATTCATGCTGAAGGTGGAAACCCCCCTCACAGCTTGGGCCTTGACGACTTTCATAAGCAGGGCATTGAAAATCCATCTGAAGTCTATACAGGAAAAGGATGTTGCTTATTGATAATCATTTTTGGAATAGAGATTAACTGCAAGGTGATCAGAGCTCAGCGGGTTTAGGCTATTGCATTGTTTTGAGGGGGTGGTCAAGGGGCATGTTTTAATGTTTTTTTATATGTGGTATTTATGATATTGTGTTTTAATTGTTGTACTTTTATGGATATTTATATCCGAAATAAAGTTGTATTCACTTGACTTGAATATTTCATAACCTGCTTAATACCAAAGGCCAATCTCTAAGCTCGGACCGAGACTCAAACCTGTGTTGATCTCCATTTTCTTGCTTCCAAGACAAACACATTCCCCCTGAGCTATCCTCCTGCCCATACTTTTGCTACATACATCTTTATTCACCACATGTTTGCACTTTATACCTGACATTAATCTCTCTCAGCCCCTTCTGCTCTTTTCCCTAGCCCTGTTAAATTCTTTTATGAATCCCGCCTTTTCTCAAGTCTTCCCACACAATGACCCTATTTGAATTATGTCCCCCAACATGTTCCTCCTCCCTCAACACCTCCCCACACTCGTTTTCTTCATCGGGCTACCACACCCCCAACTGCTGTAGCCACTCCTGCTGATGCAGCCCTTTTTGAGACCTCCTCTTTGAACTTTGTTCCTCCAAATCAACTCCAGCCTTCCCCCCACCCCATCCTTCATCTGACCTGCTGCCTTGAGGAGAGCAATGCCAGCTGCATTCTTCACATCCGAAGGAGACGCTGCCTGTACCACCATTGATTTCTCTGCCTCCCGTTACACGCTTGGAAATATGTGGTCTATCTTTCCTCTTTTTGTGACCCTGCAAACCAATCGTAGTGGGCCAGCATCCCACATTATCCCAATTCCCTGCATCCTTACTCCCACAATGTTCAAGTGGAGGGGATTGGTCAACCCCCGGACAGTGTCCCACACTAGCCGTATGTGTCCACCCTAAAGCCATTTCCCTATTGTCTTTAGTCCAGTCCAAGCCTGGCAAGAGGGTCTAGTCACTGGGATAAAACATTGCAGTGCACCGGGAGAGGTGAAAATACTTCAATGGCTCACTGTGCACTTGGCAGGTACAATGCACTGCAGCGCCAAGGGACCCCTTTTGTGTAGCCTGCACTAAATAAATATATAATATATAAATAAACTCACTCATGTGTTAGGAATTACTGCTAAATAATCTTGTTCTGAATCTCTCTACTGTTTATAGGTGTATGTGGTGTGTTCTCAACAGGTACCGGACAGAGATGTGAAACATTACTATAGATAATGGCTTACTAAACTGTGGTATGTCATCCCTTCTGGGAGCATGGTATCTCTCAGGGATTGTGCTAGGGTCACATGTTGGTGACCATGTGAGTTTCAAATAATAAAAGGGACAAGCCAGTTCCGGCTCGTGAGTTGCTGCAATGGAGTCCTGCCTGCCGCGTGTCATTACTGCAGCGCGAGGCTGGCGCTGCGTAGCAGGCGGAGTTGCTGCTGCAGGACCCTCCACATAGATAATGCCCCTACCGGGCAACACTGTCCATGATCCCCCCACCATGTTAGTAGAGCCCTTGTCCGGCAACTCCACATGTATGCGCCTGCAGAGCCCCTGCTGGGTAACTCTGCATATAAGTGCTGGTGCCCCTGCTGGACAAAGCCGGCGCCGTCTTTGGTGCTGCCCTGGGTGCCCCCAGGCCAGGGAAGAGCCCCTATGCTCACATGCTGACAGGGTGCCCCCTGTCAATGTATGTGCGCTGGGTGCCCCCAGCCTTGGTCTGTCTGGCCTGAGTGACCGCAGGCCAGTGCTTAACATACACCATGATTGCAGGAACTTAATATTGGAAAACCAAAATGTGCCTGAGTCGGTTCTGTTTCAAACATCATTCAAATACTGCATTATCAAAGCCTTTGGCAATGAATGGAGGGAAGGGGGGTAGGTTAATAGATGTAGTTACTTTCAATGATGTACACGCGTAAGCAATACATACTGATTTTAGTCAGATTTGCTCATGCACGTCGCTAATTGCCTTAAATGTGTTTTATGCAACATGTCAGGCTAATCACAGTACCCGGCTGAATTCGGTGCCTCTGCCAGCCAACACAAAATGAACTAAGTTGATCGTTAATAAAATTGCAGATAATGATGCCTCTCGTTGGAAAGAGCATTCTCCCTGGCCTTAATGGGCCCGGCTAACTGACAGTCTGAACAGCCTGTGCTTTTCCGGTGAAGAGGCTCACGTGATTACAGGCCTGCCACATTACAGGAAGTATTTTTGTCAACCAGCGCTCTCTTGGGTGTAGTGTTTTGCTTTTTCCCGAAAGGACCGTCTTGTCCATTCTGGTCAACCAACAGGCTGAATTAATATATTGAATTTAGGTTTTAGTGAATATTCCTATTTGTGGAATTTAGAGTTTCATAAAACTGTATGGAAGTATGGACGCAGCAGCATAACATTGTGCACTCATGATTAGACTATGAACAAAATGAAGACCAGGAACTGGAGTCTAGTGTATTAAATCAAAAATACATTAAATGCAGTGGACGTTTTATGATGAGCACCCCATTTGTCTGAACACTGTCACTTCACACTGCTTTTGATAATACTGCTTCATGTAATTATACTCGGGAAAACAACATTTGGAGACTAGAAAAGGCAGATTCAGTTCAAGCACATTGTACCCCTTTTGTAAGGTGAATGTACATGAAGCTACATCTGTTTATATATGTATTTTTTAAAGTGTCTTAAACAGCTGAATACTACTTTGAAAACCACCTTGTCCATTGCACAGTGGGGCTGATTCACAAAGGAGTTCAGACTTATTAGTGCCTTACCACTGCAAAGGCATATGCGATTCAAAACAAAGTTAATGTGACAAACTCTGACCCATATACACAACTCAATTTCACATAGGTGCTTGTATTTGATTTCCGCATTATTATTCGCTGGGGACCTGGTACATTAACACTCTTGTGTAAACAGGTCCACCTGCATAATTGTCTTCATTTGCACGTCAGAGGGGATTACAAAATGGTGTTGCTCTAGCCTGCATGCCACCCTTTTACACTCCAACGTGAAAATTGACTAAACGCCGCTTGCCATGTACGCATGGCAGGCAATGTTTACAATTAATTCATATGGAGTCCGCCTGCTTTTTGCTGGTTTAAAATGCAGGCAGATTCATACCCAATACTGTAGCAACAGGAAGTGTATGGGGCCAAGGTCTAGCTAGCTGGGAATTGGTAAGAGCAGCCTGCAGTACTCAATGACAGTAAAGCATGAACCCAAATCTCATCAGTGTTTCCCGTTGTCTGCTATGCTCATCCAGTGAGCCACTGGGCCTGTGATGAGGGGGTTGTGCCCCAGTGGCTTCTGCCACCAATCCTGCCTGAGCACTGTGTGACCTGACACGGATCTGCCAGACCTGCATCACAGGCACACTGTAGATAGACACAAGGTGAGATAATTAATTTACATGAAGTTGCCCTCCGCCTTTGAACTAAACCATCAGTTGTATCCGAAAGCAAAACATATATATTTGGAAGGATAGCTCTGGGGCAATGCACTTGTTTTGGGAACAAGAGAATGCCGTGAAATGTGGGTTCAGTTCCTGTTCCAGTGCTTAAAAGCTGCAGGAGGCTGGAATTAAGTAACATGTGAAGGATCAAATATAATTATGCAATGGGCCTTTTCTAGGGGTGATGTCATGGAGTCCTGCAATTACTGTGACCTGCAACATATCCTTCCCCTCTAGCTCTCATCTAACCGCAGAAACTGTGGGTTACTTACCAAATAAGCAACATAGAACGGTAATGTCTGGAAGGTTTCAAATCATTCTTAAACACTGGCTCAGCTCTGGATTTGAGGTGCATGCTTGAGGCTCAATGTTATGGCGGCTGGTACTGGAGACGTAAGATGTTGTACTAGTGACTTACAGCTGTTGGGTGAGAGTGCAATGTAATGTGTTGTAAGAGAGTTTGAAACGCATTGAAAACAGATGTAAGATGTTTGAGCGGGGAATTGAGACTCACACTTTTGGGGTGTTGAAGGAGGGTACTGGAGACTTAAGTTGCCAGTTTGCTTGAGGTTGATGGTGTTGGAGAATGCTGGAAACTTACGTTTTTGGAGGGTGGTACTGTGTAAAAATGAAGACATTGGAGGTGTAAGGTGTTGGAGGTTGGGAGTTGGTGCCGGACATTTAAAGCTCTTGATGGAGCACCCTTAGCGATCAAAGTGGCTGGTGGGGCGTCTGTGGTGAAAATGGTTGGGGGATATTCAGGCTCTGGCCAGCTGGTGGGGGTGGGTTGCTGTGCAGTGGTTCAAAGTGCACTATTGGCAGGAAAATCCCTGCACATATTGTCCAAATGAAAAAGCATGAAGTGGTACAGCTTCTGATTGTCTTTTGGTTGGACTTATGTTGGTCAGTTGCTGTTTCCAGTTTGTGGCCAAAAGCTTGGCAGGCACTGGATGTCTGGTCTTTGGGGTTTAGGCCTCTTCAAGATGCTATGTCTGTTTACAGTTTAGCCGGAGTGATGTACAATATTCCAGATTGATGTCTTGAGGGGGTGTACTGTGAGAGGATCACATGGGGGTACCATACCAGGAAGACTGGGAAAACCCTCTGTTTAACTTACCACATAATCCCACACTTTAATGGCTGTTTGTCAAACAGCAGAAGTTAAAATAACTGACTTTGTTGTTGAGGACTACATGTCCCATAATCGCAGGAGTACTGGGACGAAGAAGAGGGCTGAAGCGACATCTTGTAGCAGTAGTCAGTCAATTGAGCCTAACACCACACACCTGAAGGTACCTGGGAGGCATACAAGGACCCCACAGGTGCAGGCAATTAGAAGGAGCTGGAACTGTTGCAGGCAATTAGAAGGATCTGGAACTGTGACTGTAGTACATGCATTAGTTGCAGAAGCAGACTGAACAAGGTACATAGCTGGAAAACCAAACTAAAGTGTTATAACTATAGGGACACCAGAACGTGGATGCAGCAGATTTCACCAACTTGTTTACAGAGGATCCTGCACCTCAAAATCTGAAATGCTGCACAGCAAAAGACATGATGAGAGGCCGTCTTTCCCATGGGAGCCTGATTGCCATGGTTGCTGTGCAGAAAACGTCTTAGAGACCGAAGCAAGGAGCTGTGGCTGAGTCGCAGGTCTCAGGAGCGAGAGGGGCTCGTTGAATGAGTGGCTAGACCAGGGACACCTGAGCAGATGAAGGGTGTGGGCCCCTTTGAAGCCAGAAGCAGTACAAAATGTGCCAAAAACATGGAATTCGCGCACCCTGCAGAACAAAGATCACAGAAGCCTGTGAGTCAAACCTGGCATTCTGATTCCTTGTGCGAGCACTGCCAGCAACAGTATCCAGTCAAAGCTTCAATCTCATAGAAGTTGAAGCAAGCTGACGTTGTTTGTTGCATTCATTAACAAAGGAACAATGGAAAGTAGCAGGGGCGTACGAATGGAAATGTATCTTTTGTATTTTTACGTGAAATCAAACGCTAGAGAAAGACATTTTTAAGCCCTTAAACTTTGCTTGTCTGTTATTGAGCATAAAGAACATTGTGGAAGACCATTTTTAAACATGTACAGCTTGTTAAACTCTATGAAGAAGTAGTTGCATGTTACTAAGCAGAAAGAACGTTGGGGAACACCATTCCTAAACACTTAGGGCCTGATTCATGGAATTAATTGTGCAGAAAATATGGTACTTGCAAGCCATTCTGCACCCAAATTCCTGTTAGATGATTCATGGAATAGAATTTACTGTACTTTTCCTGGAATTGCGTGGAGTTCGCACTGGCTCGGCAGGTCTCTACGAGCCGTCGAGGGCCTTGAGCCAGACTCCACACTCAACATGGGCGTGGCTTGTGCAAAGGGCTAGGAAGGGGGGGACACCAGAAATGGGGAAGAACATGCGAAAAAGTGGGCATTCCGATGCACGGCCTGCAGGCAGTCCCTCACACGCCCACGATTGCACAACACGAGATGTATTCATGGAATAGATTGTGCAACCTCTCAGCCAGGAAATGGCCATGCAAGTCCCTTATACGATCTGCCACCTGAAGGCAGTCGTAAGTACACTTGCGAAGAGGATCAGCAACGCAGAGGTGGGTTTGCATGTCTGATTTTGCGTTGTGTTTAACGCAACTGGGGTTCCAAACTTACTTAAGGGTGCGCATAAGCAGTGTAGCAGTGTAGCAGGGTGCAGAATTGGTTTATCGAGGTTTGCACGCAGATAATTCCAGTTTTGGACAAGTTATGAATTTTCTTATGCAGGTTGCTGGGGTGCCGGGAGCAGTTACTCAGGTGCCACGGGGTGCATGCAAAAGTGGCTAATCTGGCTGTTTATACTTTGGGCGTGTCAGGGGTTACTTTGCGTGAACAAATCCATGAATACGTGGCACGCGTATAGTTTTAATATGCATGCAGGCTCGCACAGTGTCCTACCCGGCACGCAGCACTTGCAGGATTTCTGCGCACATTTCCATTAATCGGGCCCCTAAAGCATGTAAAACTTCACGAAGAAGTGGACACGTGTGCCTAATTTTGTTTCCCAAGTAAAGAGTGAACTATACCTCTTTATTCAAAGACACAAGCATTGTTCCTAAAAGAAGTCAAGTGTTTAAAATTGTATCTGCAGTTGGAGATAGCGCAAGTATTGCCCAAGCCAAGAGTATTCCCTTATTGAGATTGACAGCAGCCTTTCTCAAAGCCAGAAACTGGTCTAGGCACTGTTGTGAGCCCAATAGACGTTCAAACTTGCCCAAGATCCATGTGTGCAAGCATTACCTAAAGCCAACATAGTGGCACCAAAGCTGCCATATATTTTCTTTTATACTTGTGTTTAGTGTGAGGGCCAGAATTCTTGTGTTATTGTGTTTCCATTTAGCTTGGTTAGGTAGGGAAACCCACAGTAGAGTAGGGAAAGCAAGGCATTATTCATATATCAAATAGTTGTACGCTTTACATTGCTAACCCCTCACAAAAGGTTTACCCATGACAAATGTGTCAGATTATTCCCTACATCATAGCCACTGACTATCCTGCCCAAAGTCGCACCTGAACCACAGGAACTGCGCTGATTGCACAGTACACAGGTTCAAAGCATAGTACTTATGAAGTGATAGTTATGAGGGTCCACAAAATAAAGAAATGTATGCTTTGTAGTGTACTGCAAACTAATGAAATACCTGTGCTAACATATTGTGTTCTCTTTTCCCACAGATAATGCAGCAACCAGTACGACAACATTTAACACTCCATGCACAAAACACAGTGCAGGCTTTCTTCAATGCAAACAGTAAGTCTTCAACAATTGCTAGTATGCTTGTGTACAATATCCACAGTGCAACAAGTACACTTATTTCTGCTGTAAACCTACCAATACCACCACTGACAACGCACACCTATATTACACTATGCAGTTTGTGGCCACACCCTACACCCTGTACATTGTAGGTCCTCCAGCCATACAGTAAACATTGTGAACCCTGCCCACTATTACCGCTGCAATGTAGAACTATACATACAAACATCTATCCATGTATGACAAACCCCACACATAATAAAGCCACATACCCCTTAGCCACTGCAGTTTACATTGCCTGCTATTTCTTCCACATAATCCATAACCTGTTTCCTACATACATTGATCACCTAACCCTATCATAAGTGCACACACTTAATTAACAACACTACAGTAACCTACCCTACAATCTGGACAATCATAACAATACAACTTCATAAATGCATCAATACATCTTACATAACTGTCCTAACTTCTGCAACATTTGGCTCCTTGCTTTCCACTGCCACCATGTAGGCGATTAGGTCACTTTCATTGTTATGTACACCATTTCCAAAAAACATAGCCAACCCATAGTTCACTACAGCGCATACATCATAGTTCCCCAGCCGCATTAAAACCACTGCCTTAATGCTTAACTTTTTAAACTTGTGTTATCCTTTTTTGCATAAAGAAAACACCATATAAAGGCCATAATTGCCTTAGAATGTTAGACAAACGTTCACACTAACTGCTTTCCTTTCCTAAACAGTAGCCCCAAAAAAGGTTGTGCAGTATGACACCAAACTGCGTACTATGGACCACCCACCACTTCTGAAATAGCAAACACAGTCTCACATTACCCACCACTGCCTCATAACACACTGCACATCTAACTTGTCCTTACCCATTGTAAATGCAAATTTTATGTATTTTGCCATCTGTGCATTCATGTGACCATTCACACAGCACCATGATATCTACTTGTACGTTGCACTACCTTCACCGTAATGACACTGCCGACATTCGTAAACACATTCTACAATCGAAACACGTTGCCGGCTGATTCCTTCCTTTTTTCTGCATCATCTCCGGAAATCGAAACCTAACATACCTCTCCTTAAACAGGACACACGCTCATTGCTAAACAGCCTTGAGGGGGAAGCATGTTTAGCTCCAAGGTCCGATATTGTATAGAAGTCTAGCAAAAAAAGATACATTACTTGCACTGCAGTTCCTCTGTACATGTGCCCCAAAGGTATTCTGCAACAATCTCATACACCGTACACTACAATTTCACACCCTCCCAATAGAAGCAAGAAATTTGCCAAAATTATGTAAGTACACCTTTACATCACATGTATATTACGATTAACACACTCTTACTAAAGCAGCTCCTCCATTCTTCAGCAATCCCAGGTGATCCCAATCATGTTTCTTATTGTATTACTTTCTTTGTAGACACACAGACACATTGTGCCGTGGGTCTAACTACACTCGCTACCTCTGTCAAATTTTGTAAAAAAGCAACACATGAAAACAGCATCTAGTCCCAGCGGTTCCAAGACATTTTCTTGTGTGCAGCTGTACAATCACAGTATTACCTACAAACCAGACACCAAGGCAGTGGGTTCACATATGCTGCTCTGCACTAGTTCATCAGGCATGCAGCTATTACTACATTATCCTTCCCGCAAAGTTTTGTCCTGTACGCTTCAACTAATACCTGCTACTTACATCTACTCGTATTCCTCTTTCTACTCAGATATTTTGCACCTTACTGTGTGTGCCACCCCTTCCACATTCCAATAGATGGTTGGTGGACCAACCATTGGAAGGTTACCATAAGCAATGTCTTCTCCATCGTTGTTATCTGGGACGACCGCTATGGGCTGCTATGTCCACTTGCGGTTCCTGCTATACTTACAAACCTGCTAACCCTTATTCTATAAGCCATTCCAGAGGCACCATATGCTACCTTTGCACCTTTCAAAGAAAATGTATTCTTCCACACAGGCCACCAAGCAGCACCACGTACTCCTTTCCTCACTCTGCTAAACGAGAACAGAAGAACAGAATTGCACAGACAGCATTGGTCCCTGGATTTTTTTTGCGAAATAAGAGCAGTGAATCCACCAACTGTGTTTACAATCTGTGGCAAAATAAAGCAATTCCAACCACTCACTGTATTGTTAGTAAAGTATGGAATGATCTCGAACCATAAACTCTGTCTGAGCATGTCCGCATTTGCTTTTGTTTATGTTGTTGCTTTCCAGAGCTGGGTGCTCACATGACAGAGTGCGCTATGCTTAGCACGCACATTAAATAAATACCTGGAGTGCATGACGTGAGGAACGACTATCCACAAGTGAAGTCACTAATGCCAGTGACTGCTGTGATGGTGTAGGCGGCAGAAAGGAATACGTGACGGAAGCGATGCACACATTACAATTGCACACACTTAAAGCTCCACCCGCTTCCTTTCGCCATCTGAACAAGTACACCAAAGAAAGGTAACAGTCAGATGGCCTGCCATCCTATAAATAGCTCCACTTAACGGTGTTCATGATGTTGCCGGCTGCAAATGTATGTGTATTGGACTGCACATTCTCCATAGTTTTCATGTGTAATACTTATTAACTTGTGTCATGTCACACTGCCTTCCTTCACTCTCAAAGTACAGGGTATTATGAGAGGTGTACCATACTGTCCATTAATTGTGTCATCTCAGTATGTGAATGGAAACAAGGTCAATAACGGTCACGTGCTGTCACTTCACGCCACCTCTACTTGTATGCCAACTGCAAAATTTCCTCCACAACAATGCTGTGACAGTGAGCACCCACAGGAGACATGCATATTTCCAGCCGTGTACGCCCACTTACATCTCAGTGTAAGAACTGACCCAAAGAAGGGAACATTCTTAAACCTACTTCCGAACAATGTCAACATTGTTAAATCAAACGCCCGTAGCCATCCATACACGGCAGTATGTGCTTGCCACTCCGAACACAACATGGTACACCGATTACAACAATCCCTATACCATCTGCAATACACTCCCCTTCCCCAATAGCCTCTGAAGGTTGTTGACTGCGCACCTACCCCACAATGCTTTATGTTTTAGTATCTGCGTGCATGGGCTATGTCGTAAATGTTACGCAGTATAACAATCCTTGCATTTCCCACTTTCTTAATGCACTCCCTGAACCGAAGCTCTGTTCACGTCCACACCCCTCCTAATGCAAATGGTGTCTTATCTCACCAATGCCCCTTTAAAACCTGCACCATGTCCTCCACATTGATTCTGCAAAGGCACGGATCTTAGACACTTACATATTTACAAGTGTATTGTATGGCACAAGGTAAGCTTATAATAACTTATGCAAATTACCCAAGGAAAAGTGAAAGTACTCATTGTACATATGTCTTCAATCCACATACCAATATCACAGTACCCCCATACATAGCAGCATTGCGTTGCAGGTTTCTTACCAAGAGCCTTCTCCTTTGCCACACCCACTGCAAAGCAATACATCCATGCATGGAAACATGTCAGCACTTCCCCTTTTTGTCCACACATACATATCGGTTCAGTAATGAACCCAATGAAGTCAACATTCTGTTACCCACTTCCATACAGTGCCCTCCCACTTATGCCCAAGGGCCCCAGCCATGCACACAAGGCACTATGGGTTTTGCAAGCACAATACAGCATAGCACTATGACTGCAAATATCCTCATATTCTCTCCAAATCACTCCCCATCCCCAATAGAGTCTGCCTGCACTCACCCAAAAATGATAGTCACCTCCACAACTGCCCACCAATTATCTATCTGTGAGTACCTGCATACAAATTCCTTCCATCTGCCAATGTCTAACTGCCCTTCCTAAAGCAAGGCTGTGCCCAAGCCCTAGGCCCTTGGGTACATAGGTGGAGGCCTACGGCCTCCGCACATGCACCCTATTGCCTAGTCCTACTACACACCCACTGGAAGGCAATAAAGTCATGCATGGTAACATTTCCCACGGTGCTTTCCTGCCTACAAGTACGTATAGATACAGCAACTGACTCAAACAAGGCAACATTCTCACACCTACTTCCAAACAGTGCCCACACTGTTATGGCCAAGGCACTCAATACCGTACTCCTTCAACACACCCACTTAAATGCAATATAGATATGCATACTACCATATGGCCATGTAGGTTTCATGACTACCGGTATGTGTGAGTACAGTAACAAAGTCACACAATGCAACATTCTCGAACCTACTTCCAACCAGTGGCCAAACTGTTACATCCAATAGCCCTTGCCATGCACACAATCCAGTGCACCTTTGCAAGCACAACACACTGTCATACATCAACTACAAATACCCTCATATTACCTCCAATTCACTCCCCAACCCCAATGCAGTCTACCTGGACTCAATGCGCTCTTTCTACGTATGTGTGTAATTCACACAGCATTATCACAGTCCTCCCATACATGCCTATAATGCGTTTCAGGTAGTGTGCCCAACACCTACGCTACTCTTTGTACATATGCGTGCTAGCCACATGTCAATAGCACAGTACTCCCATACATTGCAGCATTTCGTTGCAGTTTCATTGCCAACAACCTACTCCTTCCCCAAACCCACTGCAAAGCAATGGAGCTATTCACTGAAACATGTTACCACTTATCTTTCCTGTCCACAGGTACATATTGGTACATTCATTAACCCAATCAAGGTGACATTCTATAACCTACCTCCAAACATTGCCCATCCTGTTATGTCCAACAACGCAAGGCAACAATCTGTAACCTACTTCCAACCAGTGGCCACCCTGTTTTGTTGCAGGGCCCCAGCCATGCACACAAGCCATTAGGGGTTTTTCAGGCACAACACAACATAGCACTCCAACTGCAAATATCGTCCTACTGTCAATATCTAACTGCCCTGCGTAATGCAAGTCTGTGGCCAATTCCGAGGCCCTTCGGTACATAGGCGGAAGCCCATTGCCTCCGCACATGCACCCAATTGCCTTCTCCTACTCCACACCCACTAGAAGGCAACAGAGGCATTCATGCTAACATTTCCCACAGTGCTTTCCTGCCTACACGTACGTATACCTACAGCAAACTTGCCCGCCTACCTAATCGCTAAGTGCCTCACTGCTCTCCCATGCATACAGCCATTATATTACGGGGGTGGTACCCAATCCCTAGGCTCTTTCTACATGGCATGGCCATGCAGTGAAAAGGCTATGCCTTACCCAGACCCACTGCCTGCCAAGTCAAGAAAGCAGGTTAACATTTCGTCACAAACCCACTGCTGCAAAATAACACAAACGCACAACGTCACCATAACCACTGCCAGCCGTAGCTTACTGACCAAAACATCGCCAATATCTTTGTTTCTCCCTCTTTACCCAGCCGATCCCGCAAACCATACTTATCAATGCCTTTCGGCGCACTACTATCCTCCAATTCACCATGGTGGCATCTCCCAAAAACTTTGATGCACAGCACACTTTCCTCCAGCCAACCACCGGTCGCGTCCACTGTTTGCCAACCGCACGGCATACCGCCGGCCAATGAGACATTGGTCCACGGAGCGAACAGAGGGGACCCAGATATCAAAAATATGTTGGGACGTACATTTCAGTGTTTTGTAAACAAATTACTGGTCCGATTTCCACGAAACACACAAAACCACGCTTTCTGTCCCAAGCCACAGCTCCTGGTGCAACTTTGGTGAAAACCCATCCAGCCGTTCGGGCTGTAGCCTTGTGCAAAGTTTTTCCCCATTCAGTCTATGGGAAAAAAACAATTTGCGATCCCCCTATGACACCTCCCCTGCACGAAACCTCGCCCAACTTGTCGAAACAATTCATATACTTGTTTTGCAAAAATTTGGTGATAATTCGTCCCGGGGAAGCGCAGTTATAAGCTGCCGAAAAGGTGCTCTTCCTATGAGTTTAGTAACTTAACCATAACTACACATCCGCTACCACGTGCCGTGTAATATATATGGGTGGAGTGGTTAACATGTATATATGCTTATAGGTATACAACACCATGCATTTTATTTTTTACAGCACATAGAAGTGAGAGGTTTCTCATCCAAGCTACTGTTTGGAATGAATCACACATATATTTGAATAGCTAAATAAAACCTGCATCAGAAGGAAATTGGTATAAACACCTGAAGGAACATTCATTTTTCATGCAGTGGATAGATTGCTTTCAGTCCAATTTACAGGTGGACTGACTACAATGTAACTTTGAGAATAACAGAGCAGGCTTTCAAATGTAAACCAGACATGACACTGTGACAAATCCAACATAGCGAATGGAATGAAATAGGATTAAGAAATACATTTTAATTTCAGTCTGATTTTCTGTTCACACGAATGGCAATGAAGCGAGATGTAACATTGTTTATTTCTAACCTGTTGCATTTCTGCTTGCCAAGAAATCGATAGCTCATAAAATAGAATGAGAGGTCTGGCCTGCAACCAGAAGTGATGATACATCTGCACCCACACAAGCATGTGACACTTGATAATAGATTATAGTTACATGCACTGGAGACCTCCTGGCCAGTAATCAAAACCGGTCAATAGGCAAGAGCTAAAGGAAAGTCCCACTTAATTAGAGAATCTAAAACCTGGGCGCAATATACAGTCCAGGGGCGCTTGACTCAAATGCAGAAGTAACACTAACCCCATACAGTATATGTCCATCTACCCTACTGATAGATGTCAAAGAGCGGCGTGCGAATTTGATGACTTTAATTCAGAATAGCTACATAATTCTTCTCCTCGTGAAGGGGGAGATGGCGAGCGTAACCAAGGACACGCTAAACAAGAGAAATGCATGCAGGTAGGAGCTTTGCAGAGGGGGGAAGCGGGGGAAAGGCAAACTAAGCACACACTTCACAGACGCCCAGGTAATGTTAATAAAACAAGAAAAGCTACTGCTTTGTTCTACTTTCAATAATAGAAGTTGCCAGATTGCTTTATTATATGTTATTTTATAATAATATATACATACCATCGTGTCATGCAAGTTGTGATTTAACATACATTTGTATCTAGAATGTAAAACATGATTGTATTGCAAACACATAATACATTATTTCCAAAAATAAACAATGTTCCACATGGGCAATAACTGGTCATTTTAATTTTCACATGTCAGTAGAAGGTGTGTGGTTAATACCAGCATGTCCCAAAATGTAACTGAGACAAACATGTTTGGTTCCCACTTGGCTTGTTCACTGAATGGTTATCGGATTTCCTACAATGTAGGGGGAAACTCTGACGCTCTTTGCAAATTATCTTTACAATATTCCACTCAAAATGATCAAGGAAAGTAGGAGCAGGAATTCACATCTGATCTGAGTTTGGACTCCAAGGCAAGAACAAGGAAACACTACTCCAAAGACAGTAATCTAAATGGGTCCATCAGGAACAGAACAGTGAATGCACCTCTAAAAAGGGAACCAATGCTCTGTTAACAAATGTGGCCCAATGGACAATACAGCAAGCACCTAAGGGACGTGTCAGGGGTTGCAACTAAGCTCTGGACTAAAATCAATCGAACTACAGGCTGAAATCAAGGACTACAGGCAGAAGACAAGGGCAAGGTTGGCAGAGGGAAAAGAGGTGCATGCATGAGTTCAAATGGCTGCAGGCAGAAAACACAGGGCTGCATGGCAGAGCGCAGAGCCACTGGAATTGAAACGGATTACGGAAGTAACAATAACAGGATTCAGCAGAAAACTATGGTTTAAATGAAGAGGGTCTGGACAAGAACTAAATGTAACAATGAAGTTCTCCCGGAGACTATGGGTTAAATACTGAATATCCTTATCCTGGGCTTTGATTGACGAGTTGGCTGAACCTGTAGCTCCACACCTGGTTGTAATCTTCGTAATTGTCCCCTGGACCTCAGAAAGTGAAAGCAGAGAAGGCCCATTGGACTTCTGGGAATTATGGTTCTCAAACTCCTACATCAGAACTGCTGGGATTTCCAAACAACCAACAGGCACAACATGGGATGTATAGTATGTGCCGTCAAATAGGGAAGTTCCCATACTTTCCAAAAGGAATATAAAGCAAGAAATATGCACACATATAGTTTAAGATGGATGCTGGCATTGCATTGCGAGCCTTCGCTGGTCCCCAGGAGTTGCCTCCTACTATTCAATTGGCACCGTCATGAAACACAAATTCCCACTGACAAAACTTCCCATCCAGAAGTACATAGCAAAAATTATAACTTGCCCCAATATGTCCAGTAACAGGTGTTAAGATGATCTGGAAAACCCCACTCTGAGCAGAAATGAGAAGCCAGGGAATTCTGCACTCAATAATGGAAATAGTCAATGTGAAAAGCAAAACTTGCTTTATTAACAATCCACATAAAGCAGGGACAGCATACACGCATCAAGAATCTCGTATCTCTCAGAGCTTTTAATGCAGAAAAAAAACAGAATATAAGCCCTACTTTTATCATTACTGATGTCAAACTCCACTCTTGGTTGCAAAAACCTAAGGGGTGAAGCAATTGGTTAAGGGAATAGACTATATATGCAATATATATGGGTTAGTGTTCTGATTGCAAGTTACTCTGATGGCTCTATCCGAGACCACCTCTAAATTTATAATAGTGGATACATGGCATCTCTACAATATATGATTTGTTAATCCAACTTGTACTTGGCGGCTTAGCATTGAGGGTTTTCATTGGGTGGCATCTGCTGACCACTCTTGGGCAATTGACAGGTTGTCAACACATGAGCCATCCAGGAGTAGCGGGAGGGAGGCTCAGGAACTGCTTTCCTTTCAATAAAACACATACTATTCCTAAGCCATGAGCCAGCGCAACTTATTTGTAGTTAACCTTGTAAGATGCCTCATTTCTGAGAATATGTGAGGAGTCGAGGCAGGTGTCCTATCTGTGCCTGGTGCTAATGAATTGGCAGTATTCTGGAATTATGGGTCACGTATGAGAGGACCACATTTTTTTAATTATTTCACCCTGATTTTTGGGGGATTTTAGCTAATATAAGGGTGAGGGTTATTACTTTCTCGACCACTAGGGCCTTACTGGATCCATTCCTTAT
Organism: Ambystoma mexicanum; assembly: GCF_040938575.1. Lineage (NCBI taxonomy): Eukaryota > Metazoa > Chordata > Amphibia > Caudata > Ambystomatidae > Ambystoma > Ambystoma mexicanum. The sequence goes on along the minus strand of NC_090929.1, from coordinate 847,205,533 downwards.
GAAGTTCCTGGATCGTAATTATCTGCACCTGGCTTTCAAAGGCTAGTTTTTTAATTACTCTCAGAAAAATATCTCTTGTGCCTTGGGAATTATTATCTCTTGGTCTCCCTGAGCCATACAGACTATCCCTAATTTCTCAGTAACAATGGCTCGGTATACGTAGCTACTGTCTGTGCCCTACAAGTGTCTGCATTTCAGTAAATCCAATACATTCAGCAGTTTGGGTTTTCATGAAGCCTTGAGGCCATAAATTCATTTAATTCATTAATTTCAATGTATGTTGCTTTCATTTGGAAACAGATGGCTTCTCAGTACTATCACGTTTTATGTTAGTGAGCTATATAAGTAGGTAGCACATGTTGAATTGAGGTTATACATTGCTTGAGTTAATATTCTTGTCTAAATGGATGAAATCAATACTCTGTGTGTATACATGCATATTTGACCTAGTGTGCATGTTTTTTCAAGGTGAGTGCATATTTGCTTCATGTCTATTGCATGCCCGTGTGTCAGTTTGCAGAGAATTTGCCAATTCTCAACATCCTTGGTTACAGTAGGTCCATTTCCTGCTGTACCTGCCTGGGATAAGGCTGGTACGGTTGCCTTAATGAGTAATATTTCTCATCTATATCATATCGGGGTGATGTATTCATCTGCCTGTCAACACAGGTATTGCCTATCAATTACTTTTCTAATATGCATGCAAGATTCCTTTTCTTAGTAACAGATGGTACTCACTGGGGCATACATTCAGGATTCGTTTGCTATTAACACATCATATGATGCCATGCAATCCAGGGTGGCTGAACATTCCCTGGCCCTTAACAATGGAAAAACAGAACTGTTGATTGTGACCTCTGCCCAAAGGCTCAAGGAACTCAGCCTGGCATATGGTATTTTAAGTATCCCCTGCAAGTCCATCTGTGTAGCCAAAAGTGTAAAGAATTTAGGTGTGTTCCTTGATGCCGAATTTACCACGAAAACACATGTCTCACCTATCCGGTTTTCTAGCGCATTTACAACTAAGCGCCTACACCACATTAGGCCTTTCATCTCAGCCAGCAACTGCCTTTGTGAACTCAACTCAAAGCTAGATTACTGCAGCATTTTGCTGGGGGGGGGGGGCGGGGGGCACTAAGCAAACTATTCTGCACTCTCTCTAGGTTTTGCAAAATTGCTCATTATGTGTTATTTTAGTTTTACAAGATGAAACCATGCATCCAATGTCAGAAGGGAATAACGCTGGCTTCCCGCGAAACATAGAATCACTAACAAGATCCTGACAATTAGCTATAGGTGCTGAACAAACACAGCCCGCAACACTTGAAGAATTGGAATAAAATACACTCACCAGGCCGTCTCTTCGGTTCCCAGGATAACCTAAAAATGAATCAACTCAGGTACAGCATGTCAGGTTTGGCAGCCCACTTGTTCATTTCAAGGCTCCTCTTGCCTGGAATGCATTACCATCTTCCATCAGAGTGGCTGGCTCGATGAGCCTTTCTAAAAAGTTGGAGAAGCGCCACCTCTTCGATCTATTCCCAGGCTAAAAGAGACATGTTTGTGCATTTTTACCCTCCCCTAGCGCTGAAATATATTTTTGATAAACTATAACCATTTGTTTGTTTATGTGCACCCTGAGGCCCATGGGCATGTGGCGCGTTACAAAAATTAAATAATAATAACAACAACAGATAAAACCATACACAGCAAAAGACAAGTCCTTGCATGTCCAATAGCACTGATAGCCTTCCCCATTTTATGTGAGCATGAATCTACTAATTCTGCATGTCCAGTACCTAATAATAATGATAATGATAATAATAATAATAATAATAATAATAATAATAATAATAATAATAATAATAACAATTATTATTATTATTATGTTACCTGTCACTATAACATTCAATGAAAGGTGTAACCTGTCCCAAGATATCCAGTAAGAAGTATAGTTAATCCTCACCTGTACAACAGATATAACCAATCACAACCTGCCTGATGCAGCAGCATTCTCGTCTTGCACTTTTGCAGCTTGCATGCGTTACAATTATTGATTTTCTGATGATGCTTGCTCACTTACGAATAAGTATTCCTCACTATCTTGACTTAAGCATGGATCATACCTAAAGCCCAAGGCACTTCAGCCTTCTCCATTGTATTTCAATATTTACTAAAGCACAAATGACAGTTAGGGGATCTTTTACAGCTGGTAATTGTCTCTGCAATTGAGCATAGGACATTTTCTTCCACTAAGGCTATTAGCATCATTTCAAAAATATGGGTTGTTAATGGCAATTTACTTTAGTGGAAATCAGAATCATTTATTTTTTATTTATTACAGTTATATACAGCTCGGCCATGCCAACTTTTAACACAATGATAAAACACACATTGGATAGTCAAGTACAAGAAGCAAATACAAGAAGCAAATGAAGGAGTACGCAAAAGTATTAGAAATATATAAAAACAACTTCAGATAACATATGTTAGCACGTACCCATAGGAAAAAATTAAATCAAAGGAGTATCATACTATGAAGAACACTTGATGTCAACCCAACATGACTAAAATAGAGGGAATCTTTAGCCATAAAACAGTTAAGAAAACTATACAGGATTCATTGCCACCAATCATAACCAAGGACCACATAGCCTCCCACAGACAGAATCACTCAGTACAAGCTGCTTTAAGGGCTGTTTGCCTAAGTTTTTATAAAGATGGACAAGTGGTCAAAAGGTGTTTAACAGTTTCCGGTTCATTATCCCCACACAAGCGACATAGACTTTTGGCCCTTGGGATGTTAAGCCATGCACGTACAATTTGTAAGGTTTTAACATGATTTATTTTTAATTTGAGGTAATCCTAAACCAAGGGATTACCCACAAGATGGTGGATATAACATGGGATGTCCATCCGGGTCAAACGGTAGTCAATAAACACTCCACTGTTGTTTTTTGCAGAAAGGTTATTAATTAGTTTGTTTGTTGCTATATTCGAATAGTACCCTCTTCAATTTTGTCTTGTTACATTGGAATCAGAACAAAATGATGGGTGGAACTTTAGCATTATATAACTGAGACAAGATATCAATTGAATAACCTCTAACCTTACGTGCACAAGATCCAACCCTCCCAATAATTTGGGAGGTTTTAAATGTAACTTGTTCCAAGTGGTATGAACAGCTCAATTTACTGTTCAGATGTACACACAAATATTTATATTCGGTTACTATCTGTAAGACTTTCTCCTCTAAATGCCAAAACACAGTCTTTGCCTTGATATGCAGAGCTGAATTATCACAACCTTGGTTTTATTGGTATTCACAACTAGGGAATTTAGATTAGAGAAAGTCTGCAGATGGTCCAAAGAAGACTGGAGTCCATGCACTGAAGACTCTAGGCCCTGGCCACAACCACCGCAGCATGACATACCCATAGAAACAAACATTTTGATTGTGGTATGTGGGCTGCTTAGGGGATATGTTTTCAAAAATGTGAGTACTGATTGGTAGTAGTATAATAGTGTTTATAGGACAGTAAGATTATGTGTGTTTGCTTGTTGTGTTGAGATTGTTGGCAACACTCAAGTGTACATAAGAGTGAAAGTGCTACATAGCTCATGCCTTCTTTAAAGACTGTGATACCAATATCTATCAATGATTTATCTAAGGTAACACCTTGTGATTTATGAATGGTGACTGCGTATGATAGAGTTAGAGAAAATTGTTCTCTGCGTACATGCATGTCTTTGAAAAGAAGGTAGCAGGCTGTTGAACATCCTATCCTTTTAACTTCGGATAGTTTGTCAAAGAGAATAGTTTGAAAGTCAACAACTGTATCAAGTGCTCCATTAACTAGTCCTTGCTCCATGTCAATGTTTCATTTGAGCATTACTCTACAGTTTAAGGATCATTTTAATATTTTCTCCACACCAGCTGTGCTAGAGATAGAGTTTTCCAAGGTGTTTAGCCTTGTTATGGCTTGTTGACACATGGGTAGTGTCATACCATGTACGTCCAGTTTGTCTGTGGAGGCAATTTGAACTATTGGTTGCATTTCTTGCTTTAACATGGCTTCATTACATTTGAACAGCTTGCAAGAGTTTGCATCAAGGACATACAATTGACATTTTTGTGTGCTAATTGTTCCATGACATCAGTAGCACATGAGCTATGGCCATAGAGTGCATGGATGTGTCTGGTTTTTAATATAGAGTGTGCTTCTTGAGATAGTACACCATTTCCTATGCTGCCAAGAGCTTTACGGCACAGTTTGTGCCCTAAGCTTTTAAAAATAGGTACAGTTTTCACTGGTGTTAATTGAAGAAGATCTCCGAAAACAATAATGTGTTTTACTCCAAAGAGCTCTTCGTAGTCTGTTTTGAGGACCTCTTGTAGTCTGAGGTGAATTAAAGCCAACATTAGGTTGGAGACCATGCTCACCTCATCTATTAGCAGCATTTTCATTTGTTTGAAAACTCTCCGTAGTTCCATTGCAGCTTCTGTAGAAAGTTTGTAATAGTCTAATTTGTTTTGGTGTTCTACTGTAAGGAGTGGTAATCGGTGTAAATGACACCACCTACGTTGTAGGAAGCTTACAACAGCTGACAGTTTGTTGTATGTTAATTGTTGGAGGAACTTGCTGATGATTTTGATTAAGAATATTTTGCTTTAACCAGTTTGACCACTCATGTATAGCAGTGTAGGTTTGTAATCTTGGAAGGTACAGTTTTTAATGTTTTTGTTACTTTTTGGAACATGCTACGCTGCTCAGTGTTTAGTTATGAATTCAGTAGAGAAAGGTCTTCTGTAGATTGCTCATACTGACACATGGTGTTTTCTACTTATGTCATGGCTAATTCTGCCTCATTTGCTATTAGTGGCTGTCCAAGTGGTTCTTGGCTTCCTTTTACAGAAGGTTGACTACTGTCAGGAGTGTCCACATCTAGTTGGGCCTGGAGTTCTTCTTTGTGTTGCTGTTCATTGTGCAACATTGTTTGGTATTGTGTAAAGTTAACATCTGTTATAGTGCTTTCATTTTCTTTGAAAGCGCCTTCATAGGATTCATACGTATCCAGTAACTCTTCTTCTTTTCTCCATGGTTTGAAAATTTGTAACAGGGACATGTAATACAAATCTTTATCTTGAGGAGTTTTTAATGACAATTTGATATGATTAATTAAGCTGCGTTTGGTAAGTTTTACTAAGCTGCCTTCACAATTTGCTACTCTGTGTCTACCTTTCTTTTCAGCTGGTTTAATATTGTTTTTGTATGTGAAGTTGTGGGCTACTTGGTAGAGACACGTGGGCCTCATTACAACCCTGGCGTTAAGGGTTTAACGGCGCCGTAAAAGGCTGTGGCGTCGTTAAACCCTTAACGCCCGATTCACATTTTAACACCTGCTTTTTGCAGGCGTTAAAGTCCAACCCGCTAAGGGACCTTGGTGCTAATTACGGCGCCTTCCCCATTCCCATTGAGCCCTATGAATGGGGAAGGGGCCATGGTGAATGGGGATTTACCGCCCCGCCAACCTTGGAATGGGGCGGTAAATCCGCCATCCACCATGGCAGAATCCGGCATGGACCATGGTCCAACGCCAGGGTTGTAATGAGGCCCATGGTTTCCAAAGTGATATTCCTGTTTGGATAGTATGTGTCTAGTAAATTGTTTTTTAAATTGTCTTGGCTGTTGGGATCATTTTTGGCTATTGTTTCTATGTCCATATATGATTTGAGAACTCTTTTTCTAGATTTAGCAGGACCAAGACTTAGCCATAATATATTGTCAGATTTTCCAGACAAGGGAGTATTGGTTCAACAGTCTGCAACTTTATAGCAACCACATTCTCTATGAGAGAGCATTTTTATATCTAAGCTGTACAATTTCTGTGATAGTGTTTTGTCAGATGAAATGACATCCCAGAGGTCCTGAAGCTCTGTTTTCTCTGCTTTGGGTAAGGGGGCCTCGACATATCATGCAACTGCAGTGGAATTGTCTGCAATGTACTGCACATCTATGTTTTCATTCCATAGGAGGGCAATGATTGCATTGTAATCATTGATGTATCTTGATTCTTATGTTCTTTTTATGTAATATGTATTCTTAGGTGATTTACCTTTGACACTATGCTAACTGAAGACATGAAGTTGTTTACTTGACCTGTTGTTGAAACTGGTCTAGGGAAACTAAAGTGGCATTTGGTGTAGTATTTCCCTTTGTTTTATATTTGCGACAACAATATTTGTGTCTTTGAAATTGTAAAATTTGTGCATGAAGGTCACTATGTGTTGTTTCTGAAGGGATTTCACAAGTGACATATTTTTGGATGAACTGCAAAACAGTGGCATCACTGTCCTTACCAAATTTAGGAGCATCTGTAATCCAAAAAAGCATGTGGATGTGTGGTGCTCCTCTGACTTGGTATTCTTTTCTCCAAAAGAAGTGTTGCACTTCTCCGAGGGGAGGAACAGTTTTATTACAAATGAACTATAGCATAGCAATGAAGCGATGATGGAAATATCTTGATACATTCAGAGGATCTAGAGAGCAGTGTTCTCCTTGTGTTTTTATATCTATGTTTCTTTTGTTTTTGTATGCTATGCGTAGGAAATCGTGTAAATCTTCCCATGCATATTCTGCACAACTTAATGTCATGAACCAAGTGGGTTGGCCAAGCTATCTTATCATACAGCGTACATCTTCGTGACGCAGGAACCAGTATTGTTTTGTACCACGCATGTTTGCTAAAACATTTGTAATTCTTGACTGTAAAATCTCATCTTTTTGTTGCACTTTTTATATTGATTCCATAGGTGACATATTTTGAAAATGGGTACCTGATGTCAATGTGTGTACAACTCTGTAGCATAGAGTTGCTAGTTCACTTTCAAAGAGAAGGTGGAATATGAATTCCATGTTTTGTCGGAATCTGGGGTCTTCAGAATACATTAGTAAAGAGCAGTATTCTGATGCTGTTATTTGTGTGGGTCTATCATCGTACCTTCCTCCTTTTACAGTAGGAAAGAGTAGAGGGAAGGCACATGCTTCTATACTCTTTTCCCATATGCTGATTGGAGGTCCTTTGGGTTGTCGCATTTGGTACGTTTCCAGTGCATCGTCTACGGTGTCTTTAGAGTGTAATGGGTGAATTGTATAATGCTCTAAAATATTGGATTCTGTAGCAGCATCTAGAAGTTGAAATTGACCAGGTTCTGATGACTCTTGAATTATTTCAGTGGTTTCCCTCAGGTATTCTTCAATATTAATTTCTCTGTATTATTCATTGTTGTCTTTTAGATATTGCAGGGCTTTTCTAACTTTATGTACGTCCACGTGTTGTTGCCAATTTGTTTTGTCTTTTTTAGGTACGCCATTTACTAATATAATTAAAGATTGATCTATTGGACCTTGCACTCCCAGAGTGTGTACATTTTCTTTGATATATAATGGCAAATAAACTACTTTGCCACAAATGCCTTTCACTAATTCAGAGGGAGGTAGTTTTGTTGTTTTTGGTTGAAAGTGTAGTATTGCTTGAAATGGGTGCACTGTTTGAATTATGATGCTCTCATATAAGTTGAGTTGTTGCAGGGGTTTTGGTAATGGAATAAATCCAAGTTATTTGTAATAGCACATGAAGGTGTTTGGTTGTTGTCAGGTTTTGCAGTGTAGTAACTGCAAAGTAGTAAGAGGTCAGTAATGTTGTTTGTGTTTTCTGCTATAAGATAGAGAGATAATTAGAACCATTTGGAATCTTCATTGTCTTCTATTTTGTATGTTATGTCTACAGTTTTTGTGCTATTTTTATAAAAATGTCCTGCAGCAACATACACACAAATGACGTGGTACTTCAGCAGATATACTTTTAAACTTTAGTATTTCTTTTCTGTATGTGTGTAATAGAAGGTTGCCATCTGTACATTTGTTGTTAGTCTGTTGTAAATCTATTGCATTTTGAAAGTGGCATTCAATTCCAAAATATTTTATCTGGATATGGTCTATTTCTTCGAGTAGTTGTTTGTCTGTACCATGTAGAAGACTGTTATTTAAGTTGGCTAGTGCTAAAGCAGGACATATGGCATAGTACAGTTTAGAGACCAGATTTCTTATAGTTGTATAGTGTGTTGATATGATTTTGATATGGTGGAAGGTGCTTTTGCAAATATGTCCAGAAATGCAGTCTAATGAATATCCTTGTAGTCCTGTGTATTTGCGCACTGAACAGGGGTCCATATTTTGTAGTAGTTCAATTTTGAATTTGTCTTTGCCTTTCACATACTGATTGAGGAACTGGCGTAAAGATTTGAATGATTTTTTGGCAATGTTACACATTGATGTGCACAGCCATTTGTAAACTGGACATATTTGTTCAGTGGAATGGAAAGGTGATTCTGAGTTTTCTGGGGATATCTGTGTGAGCAACGTTTCTTGTTCCATAATGGTATTATTACATTGTTCATACCCTCGTCCACTGCTATGTATGGCAATTGGGTTTATTTGCTTTTGCTTGTATGCTTCTTCATTGAAATATGGTTCTGTGCTCATGGTATTCCATTCACCTCCACAGATGTTTGTAAAGTTATATTTCTTGATATTCCGTTTATTGAGAAGTCTTTTTTGTAGTTTAGCACTTAGTTTTGTTAGTGGTTTCATTATATTTGAAACTAAAATAAATAAGTTCCTTTTGAGAAGGATTACACTGTCTATGTGTGCTTCTAGGATTCATTTTCTACGGTAGATTTTAATGGTTGTGTGTGATTTCTCTCCTGTTTTCATAAAGTTCTGAAGGACTCTGTGGCAGAATTTTTTTTGTAAAAGAGCTCTTTTGATATGCTTACTTGCCGCTACATCAAGATATATGGGTGCAGTGTTAGCACTAGTGCTAACTGCAGTCTTGTTAATCACTTTCTGTTTTGTTTTACATTTTGAAAGAGGAGGCAAAGTTTCTATAGTGGAAGCTTGTTTTGTTTCACATAATGACTGTATTAGCTGTTTTGTTTGAACTTTTTGTACAAATTCTGCTAGAGACGGATGCTAAATTTGGAGAGTTTTAGTTTGATTTTGTTTTATTTTGCGTTGCTTTCTACGGAGTTGCTTTTTGGTAGGCATTCTTTGGGGTATTATTTGGTAAGGATGTATGTAGAGGTGTGTGATTGTGCAATGGGCTGATACATCAGGTTGGGAAGGCTATTCTTGTATTTGTGTGTTACTATACTGGTTTTCAGATTGCAATAGAAAGTATGGAGCTGGTGAGGGGAAGGACTAATACTGAATCTAATGTTGCAGGGTTAATACAATTGTTTGTTCTAGAATACTAGAATTCTACCGTATTCGAGTAAAAGTTAGAATATTATGGCAGTATTGCACTTACCTTTTTGGATGGAAAGAGTAGGCTTCTTCTGAGTTCTCGTTCGTACTGCAGACGCTGCTTCTTTTCAGGAGAGTGGTCTTCACTGCAATTGTGAAAGAAAGAAGTTAGTAAATATGTGTGTTAATAGCACTGTTGTTATTGTAGACACGGATTTCTTTGTTTTTGCAGAGTAGTGCTTTCTGATAACTGTGCATAGCATGTACATGCACTTTTCTTTGCCTATGTGCATTCTGTATATTTTATTTAGAATCTGTTAGTTGAATGTGCTTTAGAAATGAGTACAATAGTAAGCACACAGAGCACACTTGGCTTTGTAAGGAGGTGTTATTGGATGTTAGGAGATAGAAGAAATAAGTATATGCTTTGTTTGCTATTTTTTCAGGGTAAATGGCAGGAACTGTATAAAAAAGTATGCAATGTATGTATTTGTGAAGGTTTGGGAAATGAATCAGAAGGATTTGATGGGGTCAGCATCGTATTACTCAGTAGGTGATTACTAAAGTACTGGGTGATTCTGTGCTGCTTGGAGATGGGAGAGTCTGAAATAAAGTAAGGGTTGCAAGGAAGGACCTGGTGCTTGTGTTGCAGATGGAAGGGGGAAGATGTTGAATGTCTTGCTTTGCAACACTGTACATGTGTTGTAGATGATGTGATAGATATGACTGCAGCTGTGCATAGTTGAATGCTGTTGTGAAATCTAGAATGGAATGGGCAACCAGCTGTAATGAGAGAGCTGTGTAGATTAGAAGAACAGTTGTGTAGGCAGTGGTGTTGTTTCAGCTAGGAGCCTTTCAAATGAAATTGGCTATATGTGTGCATAAATAAAGATGCATGTACTTATCCTGGCTGCGTGTAATTTTATAACACACTAGAAAGCCTTTTCCCATAATTACACAGTTATTTCTCCCATCTTTTAACATAAAATGACACTTTGTTAGATAGCTGTGAGTGTTGTGTCTGATTAGTAATATTGTCAATTGTAAAGGAAGTTGAAATTAATGTATGTAAAATATGCAGAGTGTATAGAAAGGAAATTGTATGTACATTTTATGCACTATAATGCATTAAATGCTATCATGGTTGAAATGTGGTTAAATATGTGGCAGTGGTTACAGAAATGATAGAAGGAATGAAGAAAATAACATTTTTTACATTGCAGTTAATAATATGGGTAAATAAAAATTTGGAGAGCAGACAACTTTGCAAGTGACACTGATTATACTAGATGAGAGGAATGACAGCAAGCTTGTTTTACAGGTTAGGCAGGGTAAGTGGCAGTTACTCTTTTAACATATATTTATACAAGAGATGTACATGTACCATACATGCCAATCCTCCTGATTTCTGCGGGAGACTCCGGATTATTCAGTGAAAAATATTGTTATTTTTCAAGTTCTCCCGCCGAAAATACATCTTTGCCCAATGCATTCTTATGACACAAATGTTGTCTCCCGATTTTCTGGAGGAAATATCCCTACAGGTGGGTCAGAATGTTGGCATGTATGATGTACTGTGCAAAGAATATTCATAACTGTACTTTGTGTTCATGCCTGTTTATTTGTTTTATTATTTGTAATGCGCAACATACCCTAAGGTAACAGGGCGCAGCAGATACAAGAATATGCAAAGCTTAGTTACACAAGATTAATATTTACATACAAATATTATATACATACAGGTATATATAGAAGGATCAGGTTTATACAAAAGAGGTATATACAGATAGAACATATAAGGATGGTGGTGCAGTAGTAAAAATACAGGAGAAACATACAACTTACTTTCACTAGCAGAATATACAGGTAAAGGCGGTAGTGAGGTGGGTGTGTAGAGGTATGCAGAAAGGGAGGGGAGGTTATGTCTCTTAGTGGAAGGTCCTGAATGCTAGTTGCATTTGGGTGAGCTTTGGTTACAACCGCTTCTATATTTGAAGGGCTTTCCCTTTCAGCCATAGGATGGTGTTGGTCGTAAAGTTTTGGTATGGGAGGTCAGATCTCAGTGTGGGAGGTAGGGAATGCCACAATTTAGCTGCTTTCACAGGGAAACTGTTGCCGCCGATGGTAGAGCGTTGAAATTAGGGATAGAGAGGCAATCTGTATAGGCTGTTCTGGAGGGTCTTAAGGAGATCTGTCTATGGAATCTCTTGACTAGGTAAGAGGGCGCGGCTTTATTAAGGGATTTGTAGGTGAGTGAGAGAGTTTTTAGGTGGATTGTATACAAAGTTGGGAGCCAGTTATTCTGACGGCTACTCTCAGAGATGTGGTCTGTTCTTGCGAGGCCCAGTACCACTCTAAGGGCATTATTTTGTAGGGTTTTGGATTTTTGTAATGGTAGCTTTAGTTGTCCCAAGATATAGGGCGTTACAATAATCAAGACGGGACAGGATGAGAGCTCTGGCCAAGGTAGTGCAGCTGGCGTCAGATAAAAATGGTTTAGCTGTGTCGATAAGTTTACATGTGTAGACCGAGGAGGATGCTAAGGAGTTGACCTGTTTGGCAAATGAGAGTTTAGAGTCTAGGTAAAAGCCCAGCATTTTCACCTCATGTCCTACTTTGATGATATTGCCATCAATTGAGAATGAGGAGTAATCTGGACCAAGTTTATTTAGGCTATGGGTAGTGCCCAGGATGATGAGTTCAGTATTATCATCATTCAGGTATAGCCCATGTGTGGCCATCCATGCCTGGATGATGATGTACACTCTATTCACCAAGGCCAAATCCTCTTCGCAATCCCCAGAAAGCTGGAGGAGGATCTGGGTATCATCTGCATAGTTAGTGTAGGTGATACTGAGATGATCCAGATCATCGAAGAGGGGATTGGTAAAAATGTTGTACAGCGTGAGCGAGACACAGGAACCCTGGGGGACACCACAAGTGATGGGTATGGGGTCGGTAGCTGCAGTAGGCGAGAAAACCCTAATGGTTCTACCATTTAGGAAGGATCTAATCCAAGTAATTGCCTTATCAGAAAAGTGTGCCGCTGAGTTGACATGGTTGCATAGGAAAGTGTGATCGACCAGGTCGAATGCGGCCGAGATGTCAAGGAGGAGTAGTAAGGCAGCTTTGCCATTATCTCTGCACTCGTCAACCTGGGTCATAAGGTTGATAAGTGCTGTCTCTGTTCCGTGTTGGGGATGGAAGCCAGATTGTCTGCCTCGTAGTAAATGGTGTACTTCCAGGTGTTTTTGGATTTGTACATAGACAACCTTATCCAGAATTTTTAGGAGGAAAGGTACAGTCGTGATTGGCCTGCAGTTAGTCGGAACGGAGGGGTCAAGAGTAAGTTTTTTGAGTAGTGGAAGTACCCAAGATTGTTTCAGATTAGTAGGGATTGTGCCAGTAGAGAAGGGCGCGTTGACAAGCTTTGTAATGAAGGGGGAGAGGTCTCGGGCTGTGTCTTTAATAAGCTGTGCCGGGCAGAGGTCACCCTGACAGTTAGATGGTTTCAGTGACAAGATGATTCTTTCCACTTCCAGAGTGGAGACTTTAGAAAAGTTGAATCGGGTGGATTCATTAGCAGTCATGTTCTCATTTATTTTAGAAGGGGGAGATTCATTTAAGGAAGCTCTTTTACTGGAAATCTTATGTTGTAAGGTGAAGCTTTTATTGGCTAATGCATTTTGGATCTCTGAACACCATTTATTGTCTTTGACGCAAGTGTCAAGAGATTCTATAGGTGTCTCTATCTCTTTAAGGATAGAGAAAAGATCCTTCATATTGGATTTGGCTTGGGAGATGTGCATGTCAAAGGAAATTCGTTTGGCTAGACATATTTCTTTTTTATAAAGGGATGAGAGTTTAGTAAGTTTGAGTTTGTTAGCTACTGAGAGTAGTTTTTCCAGGCGGTCTCACAGTTTCTTTTTTGTTGTCGTAAGTTTTTCAAGAAGGGCGTAAACCATTTGTTCAAGTGAATTTTGGACTTACTTGGTCTGAGTTTGGAAGGGGCAATCAAGTCCAAGAAGGCGGTCATAATTTTATTATATTCTTCAACCAGAATCTCAGGATTAGTATTTTCTGGGAGCGTGTTAAGCGTAGGGAGTAAGGCCATGATAAGTCTGTCCATGGTAATGCTCTTTTTATTTCTGGTTAATGTGGGTGGAGCCCTAATAGCTGGTAAAAGGCGGGGGTCTGTTGGTGGAAAGCAAGAATGACTCGAGGTTTTGGTCAGTCCACGCTAGAGGTAGTATGAAGAGGATAATAGCTTGGCAGTTGTAGTCTGCTACCCAATAAAGTATTCCACCTTTATTATGGGTAGGTGCGTTACTTATTTGGGAGAAGCCTAATTCAGAGAGAGTGTTAAGTGTAGTTAAGGCAAGTCGGTCTGATGGGTCATTGGAGCCCATGTTAAGGTCCCCAAGTACGAGTACTTGTGTGAAACCTTTAAGGTTACTAGACAGAATGGTGTTGATGTCGTCCTGAAAAAAGTTCTGGGAGGGCTTGGGGGGTGGTAGATCAAGTGGATGTTGAGGGTTAGGGCATTGGAGAGTGGAACTTTAACAGATAGCAGTTTGCAAGAAAGGACATCAATCGGAGTGGCTAGTCTCATGCTAAGGCTGCATTTATAGATAATGGCAATGCAACCTCCTCTAGATTTTGATCTGTCATGTCTTAATATGTTAAGCATAAGCATGGGGCCTGCTGCAGGGTGTAACCATGCCTCAGTGATGGCGGGGAAGTCTAAATCCTCATTTAGGATGAAGTCAGCAATTTCTGTAGCATGTGCTACTAAAGATCTAGAATTGATTAAGGCCCCCTTAATCTGATGGATTGGAGAGGTAGTGATTGTTGAGTAGTGGGCTAGTGGCATTTTAGTTTCGCTGTGCTTGGTTAGATTATTTATAGATGCAGGGTTGGCATTCGGGGCTGGGTTTACATTTATGTTAGTTTGGCAAGGCTGGGATGCCGTGTATCTTATTCCTGTTGTGTTAGGAATGGATTTGATGGGAGGCTCATAGATTTTAGCTAGTCTAGCTCTGAGACGTGAATTCCTAGCTATGGTTCGGCATGAGTAGCTTGGTAGCAGGAGTTTAGTATCTTTCATATCTTGGGGTAGCCTGGAGGTTGTGATATTAAGAGGGTTAGATGTGTATGTCGGGGAGGGTGTGTGTAGTAGCATAATGAGGAGTGTGATGCTTTGTATGAGAACTATGGTGCAAGCAAGGTGACTAGCGGCTAGTGGGAACATGCTAGAGTAGTGACGGGGCACTTACAGTATTTAAGTGCAGACCACCATAACAGGCTGGGACTAATAGTCGATCAGAACTCTGAAGGCGAATGGTGGCAATGGTAGGACAGAGGGGATCAGTAGGAGATGCACTGGACACTCTTCTTATGGTATGCCTTGCTGAGAAGGCAGACAATCAAAACTAGCGTGAGGTTGGCAATCAATCAATGCAAAGGTAAGGAATTGGTATATTGTATGCCACCGCAGGTCAGTACAAACAAAGGCAGACACTCAATATAGGCGTAGGATTGGCAATCAATCAATACATAGGTAGGAATTGGCAGTATATGCCACTGCAGGACAATACAAACAAAGGCCCCTGTAGTAAAAGTTAAGGAGAAGAGCAAGCATTGAGATTATAGGCCACAATGAGAGCAGGTTTCTCAGGAGCAGTAGGCAAGCAAATCATGTGGAAGAGAACAAGATTAGGGCCAGTAAGTAGATGGGGGCGCTAGCCTTATTGTACAGCAAGATTAGCGCGCAGTTAATCAAGCAGGTTGGTGTAGGCGCAGGCAATATCTACGCTAATTATGATAGGCAAATATGGATAGGCGAGTATAGATAGGAATTTGGATTGGATGCAGAGCAGGCAGTAGAAGTGTGGTACAATCATATGCCAATCTAGTTTGGAACAAGCAGGCATTAAGGTGTGCTAGGCGCTAGCTATATACAAGTCAGGATCAGGCAGTTTGTGCGTGGTACCTATGGTTGCGCCAGCTACAAAAGGATTGGAGCAGACAATGAGTGCGTGAATCAAGGAATTAGGAGGCGCTAGCTACAGTCAGCATTACAATAGGCAATTAATACATATTACAATGGTTATTGAACGTAAGCTGCAATAAGGTTAGAATCAGGCTATTAATGCGTAATGCAAACAGTTATGAAGCGCTAGGTGCAATCAAATTAGAAGTTAATGCATAGTATAAACAGACATGAAGTTGGACTGTTGCAAACAAGCATTGAAGGGCGCAAGGTGCTGGTTGAACTCCAGTAGGGAACAAGCATTCAGTATGCGGAGCAAGCATATACAGGTGTTGTTTGAGGAGGGCAAGCGTAAAAAGGCGTTGTCCTCTTTTGAAATGACTGAACGCGGAGGTAGGCAGATATTGCAGTACGAGTAGCGGCAGTTCGAAATATGTAGGCAGTCCTTGAGGGGCACTAGCGCACATGTACGCAAAGATACGGTGGAGCTAGCAAGATACCAATAAGGTGCGCTCCTCAAGTAAGCACTGCTAGTTGGGTTCATGAAAGGTCCAATTGTTCGATCGCGGGCTGGTAATGAGGTACGTTAGTGAAAGAAATGTTTTTTGCCGAGGTCGAGAGATTAATAATGATACGGGTTGGAGGGGACCTGGCTCACAGTCTCCATAGGGCGGTGGTCAAAGCACAAGATTTGCTCACGGTAGTTAAGTGAAGGGTGCAGTGATGGAATCCGATGGGTAGAAAGGCGTGGTGTTTTGTGCGAGCTAGAGCCACAGCAGTAGGTGGGGTTAGGGAGGCTGCAGGGAGCTGGTTGATCAGATAGGGCACCTTAATAGGATTAGGGGGCAAACAGAGCATGCAAGTACTCAGCTTTGGCTATAGTAATTAGCAGGGTAGAGTGAAGCAAGTCTAACGATCGGACGGCTATAGAAGTGAAGATCTCACCTTGGATTAGCTGGGGTATGCACATAATATGGAGTTGAGCACGGCCAAGCTCGGTCAGGCTCAGTCATGTGGAGCCTTTTTCGGATTGCCTTTGTCAGGGGCCGGCTAACGCATCAGGGAAGTTTGAATCAGCTAGAAATGCAGTGGCGGCCCTCTTGGAAGGGCAAAAACCTCGTGTTTTTGCAATTAAGAATTTAGGTGCTATTAATTTCTTGTTTTTTTAACCCAGGCAGCACAAGGGCTAGGAGTAAGTAGGCAGGCAGCACAGAGTGGCAGACTTAATTAGCAGGTAAAAATTAGGATTTTCTAAATACTGCAAGGGCCGTACTAAATACCAAAGGTGTATCCTCCAGGCTTACCTTTGCCCAGCCAGTGCTTGAGGCTGCATAGGGCTGCTCCAGCAGCTGAGAGGGAGAGGGAGTTCCTGCTCCAACCTCTGTAGGCAAATGATCATCATGTTCAGTCAGGTGGAGCCTTTTTCGGATTGCCTTTGTCGGGGGCCGTCTAATACCTGCCGGTGCTCCGTGATTGGCTTTCAAGCCAAGGCCAGCCTATCAGGAGGCAGTAGGTCTTCAGATGACATCAGAGAAGTTTGAATCAGCTAGAAATGCGGCGGCGGCCATCTTGGAAGGGCAAAAACCTCTTGTTTCTGCAATTACGAATTTAGTTGCTATTAACTTCTCGTTTTTTAACAGGTAAAATTTACGATTTTCTAAATATTACCTTTGTCCAGCCAGTGCTTGAGGCTGCATGGGGCTGCTCCAGCAGCTGAGAGGGAGAGGGAGTTCCTGCTCCAACCTCTGTAGGCAAATGATCATCATGTTCAGTCAGGTGGAGCCTTTTTCGGATTGCCTTTGTCGGGGGCCGTCTAACACCTGCCGGTGCTCCGTGATTGGCTATCAAGCCAAGGCCAGCCTATCAGGAGGCAGTAGGTCTTCAGATGACATCAGAGAAGTTTGAATCAGCTAGAAATGCGGCGGCGGCCATTTTGGAAGGGCAAAAACCTCTTGTTTCTGCAATTACGAATTTAGGTGCTATTAACTTCTCATTTTTTAACAGGTAAAATTTACGATTTTCTAAATATTACCTTTGTCCAGCCAGTGCTTGAGGCTGCATGGGGCTGCTCCAGCAGCTGAGAGGGAGAGGGAGTTCCTGCTCCAACCTCTGTAGACAAATGATCATCATGTTCAGTCAGGTGGAGCCTTTTTCGGATTGCCTTTGTCGGGGGCCGTCTGACACCTGCCGGTGCTCCCTGATTGGCTATCAAGCCAAGGCCAGCCTATCAGGAGGCAGTAGGTCTTCAGATGACATCAGAGAAGTTTGAATCAGCTAGAAATGCGGCGGTGGCCATCTTGGAAGGGCAAAAACCTCTTGTTTCTGCAATTACGAATTTAGGTGCTATTAACTTCTCGTTTTTTAACAGGTAAAATTTACGATTTTCTAAATATTACCTTTGTCCAGCCAGTGCTTGAGGCTGCATGGGGCTGCTCCAGCAGCTGAGAGGGAGAGGGAGTTCCTGCTCCAACCTCTGTAGGCAAATGATCATCATGTTCAGTCAGGTGGAGCCTTTTTCGGATTGCCTTTGTCGGGGGCCGTCTAACACCTGCCGGTGCTCCGTGATTGGCTATCAAGCCAAGGCCAGCCTATCAGGAGGCAGTAGGTCTTCAGATGACATCAGAGAAGTTTGAATCAGCTAGAAATGCGGCGGCGGCCATTTTGGAAGGGCAAAAACCTCTTGTTTCTGCAATTACGAATTTAGGTGCTATTAACTTCTCATTTTTTAACAGGTAAAATTTACGATTTTCTAAATATTACCTTTGTCCAGCCAGTGCTTGAGGCTGCATGGGGCTGCTCCAGCAGCTGAGAGGGAGAGGGAGTTCCTGCTCCAACCTCTGTAGACAAATGATCATCATGTTCAGTCAGGTGGAGCCTTTTTCGGATTGCCTTTGTCGGGGGCCGTCTGACACCTGCCGGTGCTCCCTGATTGGCTATCAAGCCAAGGCCAGCCTATCAGGAGGCAGTAGGTCTTCAGATGACATCAGAGAAGTTTGAATCAGCTAGAAATGCGGCGGTGGCCATCTTGGAAGGGCAAAAACCTCTTGTTTCTGCAATTACGAATTTAGGTGCTATTAACTTCTCGTTTTTTAACAGGTAAAATTTACGATTTTCTAAATATTACCTTTGTCCAGCCAGTGCTGGAGGCTGCATGGGGCTGCTCCAGCAGCTGAGAGGGAGAGGGAGCTCCTGCTCCAACCTCTGTAGGCAAAAAAAATAAATAAATGCATGTGGATGTGCATGAATCTACAATTGGAAATGTAATGAGTTTACTTGTAGTTGCTGTAGGTGCTTTGCAGTCACAGCGCAATTGTACTCGAAGTGATCAACAGTACATCTAAAGTGTTGAATTGTGATGATGGAGTTAGACGTAGAAGTCTTTCATGTGATTGGAGGATGGTTGTGTAACTGCTTAACAGTATACAATGAGGGCATGGTGCAGAGAGTGAAGTGAAAAGGGTAGAAGGGCTGCCCCAGTGTTACTTACGTGCTCCGCGGACAGCACGGCTGTTCACAGAAAGGAAATGCCACATCCGGGGATTCCGAGCATGAAATGGGAGTGTATTTTGAGGATTAGCCAATCAGGCGTTGAGGTTCTGCTTCGTACTGAGAGAGGCTGGGTGTAGTGAAGATGGCGGAGGTGGAGAAAGTCAGGGTGGTGCAGCTTGGAGATATGTTTGTGAATGGTTTGGAGCAGTATGCTAAAACTAGGAATGTGGCTAACCATTTGACATGAAAGGAGTGGAGGTGGTGTGGTGCACTGTACCTGGCTTCCATTTTTAGGCAATGCTAGAGGTTTGTCAGGATATGGCTAGGTATGATAGTCCACATGTGGTTGTTCTGCACTGTGGTGCTTTGCAGTTGGGCTATGTCAGTGCCCCTACTTTGGTACAAGATCTGCAAAACTTGGTTCAGGCGGTAATTAATGTACTTCCAAATGCCAAGATTATTTTTTCTGGTTTGATACCTAGGCCAATATTGGACAATAGTTCTGGTTTTTGTCCTCAGCAAAATATTGGTAGGTGCTTAATCAATCAAGGCATGTTTGCTTGTATGACTAGAGCTGGAATTTTGTTTTGTAACAATGAGAACGTTGACTCTGGTAATGTTGATTACTTTACAGAAGATGGCATGTCTATCTTTTATGTGAAATGCCATGCTGTTTTGGAACATAGGGGTTATTTTAGAGACGGTAATGTGAAGATTTTTGGAGGAAAAGTAGGACAAAAAACAAACACTACAAAATAAACTGTGTTTCTGAAGCATCTGCAAAAAAAAACAAAAAAAGGCTCTTTTCAGAGCCAACCTCAAAGGGGAAATGGGGCACACTATTTACATGTCCATTCCCCATGCTCAGATTTTTCGATTTGTCTGCGGACACTGCGGTTGTCCGCAGCCAGCGCGTATTACATACAGGATTTTTTAGGTTGAGAGGCATGCAAATGAGACGTAGCACAGCAAGGGATTAGTCAATATGGTTTACTGGGTGTGATGTGTGAGCAGAGAGTTTGTCAGAAAGTCTTTTTTCCTGAGAGGAGAGCTATGGCTGTGTGTTTCAGAAAACAGACTGGATTTTGGGAGATTTGTGGATAAATTGGTTGGAGGTGCATGCAGATCACCGTGGAGTGGCTGTACATCTTCTATTCCCTTATGTGGGAGTGCACTGCATGGAGTGCATGGTATTAAGTGGTTGGATTTGGTACCTCTTTGTGCTACTTTGGTGACACAGCGTCATCCAGACATTAATATTATTCATTGTGGAGGGAACAGTTTAGGACATGTGTCTGGAATCTCTTTGCAATTTGCAATGAAAGAAGAACTTGGGAAAGTGATGGACATGTATCCAAACTCCAGAATATTTTTTTTCCCGTATTGCGCAGAGACAAATGTGGCTGCATTCTTTTTCATTTGGTCCACAAATGGAGAAAGAAAGATGCAATGTTAACAAGGCTGTCTGTGCCTTTTTGAGAGATGTTAGCATGTCCTCTTTTCACAATGAAAACATTATGTTTCGTAGTGCACACATTTTTCGCAGAGATGGAATACATCTTACTTATGACGGCAATCAGATTTTTCTGCAAAATATACAAAATGCATTGCGACCTTTTTTGGAATTACAGCAATCTATTTTGCAATAGGTGTTGACCATTTGAACTTTTCGAAACAAAAGAAACACCACAAGAAGGCTATTTTTAGAGCCACCACTTCGTCCCAGAGAAAAGTGCAATGGTTGTGACAGGGCAGCACTGCACAGATTTTAGATGTCCGCAGACTTCTAAAAATGCACAGGGCCCTGCGTATTTCATTGATAATTCTCTTTTTGAACTGTGAAAGGCGGATCAGAAAAGAGCCTTTTTTGGGGGTTTTGCTGTTTTATATTTTCTTTGGTTTTTTAAACACGACACACAAGGAAAGGAACGGGCAGGAGGGTAAGGACAGAACACCAACCACAGGGATGAGAAAAGGCAGGTGGAGAGAGGAAGATGTAGGGTGGGCCTTATTCAGGAAGGTAGCAGTTCTTCTCATGCTCCTTGAACACAGTCTCGAAAGCACACCCCTGCAGAGTACTGTGTCACAGTAAATGCACAATACTGTGACCCTCAAAAGGTAAGGATCAACAGCATCATGTATGGCCTGCGAGGCGCTGGAGGGATGTGTTGCCCCACAGGAGTGTCTCTTCTGGTGGCAGTAGTGGAAACGGAGGATGCTACAGAGGAACTCAACCTACTACGTTTACCAAAAGGTACAACCTTACGAGTAGCCCCACTGTGGAACCATTTTAGGTGTTGCTTCATTGAGGTAGTACCATAGCTGTACAAACTCGGTTTCCCACGACTCAGCACCATCTTGCACTGATTGCAGGTCACCTTGTGTGCACATGCTTTTGGTACTCCATCAACAGTGGTAAATAACCTCCACACCCAAGAATCACTGTGAGAACTAGTAGTAGGGACTTCCACTACCTCATCCTCTTCATCCACTTCATCACTCTCCTCTGTATCCTCCCGCCTGTTCCCCTCTGCAGGCCCTCGGGGAGGTGTTGGTGGTGGAGGGGTTGGGAGTGCTGCTGAGACAGCAGTACCACCAGCAGCAGCTATGGATGCCATCAGGACAGCTGTTTCAAAGAGCAAGAGCAATCCAATGCAACAAGGAGCACTCTCTGTCTTGGAAGTCCAAAAAAGAATAAGGAGCAGTTCTGGGGTGTGGCATTTTACAGGGGTTCTGGGGGGGTGCTTCGCGACACCTGCGCTTTCCCAGGACACTACAAACACTAAGAAAGGGCTAAAAAAAATCCAAAAAGTATGCAGATCGACAGGGTCATAGTGTGGGACTTGTGCAAGGGTGAACATTCCCAGGACAATACCTTGGATTGCCGAAGAAAACACTTGTTAGGTGTCCGGTGGCCCAAACAGTGTTTGTTACACTTAGTGCAGGTGCAGTCACATGATGATGTCGAGGACACATTGGCGAATGGGACGGCTGTCCGTAGGACACCAAATGCGCGGGGTTGGGTCTGCGCATGCGTGCAGGTGTTCTACGTACAGTGTTCCAGTCCCTGATCTAATTAAAAGTGCGACACACGTGCGGCGGACAGTTGAGAACAGGCACGATGCTCGTAGGGGCAAGGGCGTGCTACGCATGTGTGCAGGTGTTCTACGGACAGTGTTCAGATCCCCGAACAAAATAAATGTGTGCAATACTTTGCAGACAGGCGGACGGGCTATGTGTTCGATGGACATATTCTTTCTGGTTACTGACAATGCGAACAGGGGTAATGTTCTTAGTCGACTTTATTTTGCATAGCTACGACAATGCAGACATTTTTACTGTTCTGCGGACACTCTCATTTTGACTACGGTCAGTTCGACCAGGTATAGTGTCCTTAGGGTACCCCCATTTTGGTTCATTACGAACAGGCGGACATCTTGTGTGTCCTAAGGACACTTCCATCTTGATTGAGGACAGTGCGAACTGGTATAGTATCCTTAGGACACCCCCATTTTGGTTAATTAAGGACATCCCGGACAGTCGCGCTGTCCGTGGACACCGTAACTGCCTTTTTTTAAAAAATAACACTCAGAGGAATAGACTGACAGCACACTTAATATTGTATTATTGTATAAAAGTATAAAAATTATGAAAGAGAGGAGGAAGCAGAAATAGATACAAATACAGGGGAATTAGGGGGTTGGACATGATGGATGGTAGAGGAGGAAGGGAGTGAAGTCTCATCATAATATTTTTCTTCCTGGGGAGTTTTTGGGGATAATTGGGTGGGACGTGGAGAGGGGATACAGGTACATATGGGAGTCTGACATTTAATGTTTTCTCTTATATGTTCCTCCACAAAGTTTTTTAAAACAATGACATTTTTCATTAACATATCCATTTTTAGTTCCATTTGTTGCAGAGGATCTTCTAACATATCTCTTGGTATATTATGTTTAATGTCTGTATGGTCTGTTAAAAATAATGTGTTAAGTACACATAAAGCAATGGTTATTAATTGGCTTATATAGAGAAGTGTAGTGTCTACCATTATTATCACTGTCTTCACTCATTTCATACCAAGGAACATTTTCTTTCAGCCATTCCAAAGCACTAGACATTTCTGTGTAAAAATATATATATATATATTTATATTAGTTTTAGAGTACCTAATACAGAAAGTTTATAAATATATGCAATCAATTTAGTGTACTCACTAGTTTCTTGCTAAGTTTTGCTGTCACTGCTGCGTAGGTGTCCTGCTGATTTTTGCTGTGCAATTTCTGTGAGGCAATTCTGTTGGAGGCAAATTTATTGTGTTTTGGTATATTCCACTATGTGCCATATGCTATGTTATTGGACTGTTAGTGTGTTACATACACAGTTACACTTCTTATTTATTATTGAATGCTATTTATTTCTGTGCTGCTTTTTGAACATGTTTAGTGATACCTCCTGAGTTTTTGGATAGTGTTGATGTTGTCAGAGTCCGTTCGCGAACAGGCGCATGGTCAACGGATATCAGACCCACTAGTGGAGGTAGGGGGTTCAGTATGTTATATGTTATATGTATATAAAGTAAGGCCATCCTAGTAAACATTTAACAAACTTACATTGTCTATATATCTATATTCAGTGAAAAAACTTTGTTACAGGAATGTTATGGTTAAGTTGTGCTACTAAAAACCTATGAAATTCAGTAATAGAACGTTGTTAAAGGGACGGTATGGTTAAGTTGCGCTACTAAAAACTATGATGTTCAGTGAAAAAATGTTGTTACAGGGACGTTATGGTTCCAAGAAAAACTGAAAAATCCCTGAAATTTGCCAGTAATTGTAACCCAAGCAACGATTACTCGCGCCACCACCGAGCACTGCTAAGACTAACACCCAGGACATCAAAGATGACATCACAAATTGCATTGATGACATCACTGATGACATCACATATGCATTTACTTTTTATGAATAGTCTGTGCAAGGGATTCTTATTGTAATGTTGATAAAAATGCATTGATACAAATAGCATTCTATTATGAAGTTCTTTCCAGTATACTAAGCTTCTCATGTACAAACATAAGCATTGTGTGCAGCATACATGATGGAGGTGCAATATTAATAAATTTGCCATGTTGAATAGTAAAATAATAAATGCTTTCTTATTAGAGTTCTGTGTAGTGTGAAACATTTAATAAGTAGCTAATAAAACCCACTTACTACATAATTGCATTATTGCAAACAAAACACAAACAGACAACAACACATACAAATATGAGTAAATACATGGACAATGAAAAAAAAACAACAGTATTACCAGACAATCGTCATACCTAACCAATTATCTTCATGCACAGAAATGATTGCTCAACTTCAAAGCTACTACTTCCCTATGTATAACTATCACATGATGTGACTGGACCCTAAGGAAATTAGTGTGAGTACAATGTGTAAAAATATGAGAATATTCAGGGAAAGTACAGTAATAAAAAAACAGCAAAACTATAGGAAAGTGTTGATAACCTTCGAGATCATCTTCATATATAAAAAGCATTGCTGTCTTCCAAGTCTGTGTTTTCCCTATGTACATGTTTCATATGCTGTGAGCGAACCCCAAGCGAATTACTGTAAGAACATATTTGAAGTATAAGACTACAAATATAGTACTTTTACTGGCCTTGATATGTCAGTAAAGGAAAAAAGAGGGAGCTGGACATGTGATGCCATCAGTCATGTCATCAATGACATTTGTGATATCATCTTTAATGTCTTGGGTGTTAGTCTTAGCAGTGCACAGTGGTGGAACGAGTTATGGTTGCTTAGGTTACCATAACTTGCAAATTTCAGGGGTTTCCGGTTTTACTTGGAACCATAACGTCTATGTAACAGTTTTTTTCACTGAATTTCATACGTTTTTAGTAGCGCAACTTAACCATAAAGTCCCTTTAACAAAGTTTTTTTTACTTAATATATATATATATATATATTCAATGAAAACACGTTGTTAAAGGGACGTTATGGTTAAGTTGCACTAATAATAACCTATGAAATTCAATGAAAAAACTGTGTTAAAGGGACGTTATGGTTAGGTTGCACTGATAAAAACCTTGAAAATTAACAGAAAAAACTTTGTTAAAGGGACGTTATGGTTAAGTTGGACTAATAAAAACCTATGAAATTCAAAGAAAAAACTTTGTTATACGAACGTTATGGTTCCAAGTAAAACCGAAAAAACCCTGAAATTCGCCAGTTATGGTAAACTAACCAACCATAACTCACACCACCACTGGGCACTGCTAAGACTAACACCCAGGACATCAAAGATGACATCATCTCTGGATCATTACCCCCCCATTCCAGCCCCTGAAATGGGGGTTGAAGGCCATTAGCACCCTAGGTTCCCAAAGCGGGAACCCGAGGTGCTAAAAAATAGCGTCCCGATGTAGGAAGGAAAATCCTTTTCCAGGATGGCCACCGTGTAAAGGGAAGGTGAGGGTCCCATACAGGGCCCCTCTTTTCTTTCCATAGCAGCATTCAGAAGACAAAAAGAGAACACCATGACCATATTACACAAGCACATTTTTCTTCCCTTTCAAATCTATCCTAATTTCTAATAACTTTACCACAAAGCCAGACCAAAGTGGATATGGCCACTTTAATCCTATGTTTTGTCCCTTGTGATCATGGCCAGTAGCCAGATTGTCCGGATCATGACCTTATTCCATGACCCGGACAATCTGGCACTGCCCATGGCTGAAGGCTACCTCAGTCACTAAAGGTATACCGCTATTTTCTGTAGCTACTTTATGACACTTGTCAAATAATAAAACACTGTCTCATTCGCAAAACCATGCTTGTAGGTCCTTGCCAATGCTCCTTACGCAAGTTTTTTTCAAAAGTGTCAAATGTATGCACATACAATCGTTTTATAACCTAGCCCCCACTTGACAAAATCCATTCAGACTTTAGGAAAATAAATCTAGATCTATAATCTTTTTGCAAACCTTTGTGTAGATTTGTCAAATGGCACCTCATTTATAAGCCTTTATATTATTTTGAACCCCCCCCTTATAATTTAGCTCCCTCTTCACAAAATCCTACCAAACTTCGGAAAAACATTCATATCTAAATGTATTATCATTTTCCCAAATTAAATGAGGATTCGTCAAATGGCACCTCATTTATAAGCCTTTACAATATTTTGGGACCCCCCCTCTGATTTTGCCCCTCTTCACAAAATCCTACAAAACTTCAGAAAAACATTCAGATCTAAATGTAGTATCAGTTTCCCAAATTAAGTGAGGATTCGTCAAATGGCACCTCATTTATAAGCCTTTACATTATTTTGGGACCCCCCTCTAAGTTTGCCCCCTCATGACAGAATCCCACTAAACTTTGCATACCCACTCGGAATCAGCCCAGGAATATACCTGCAAAATTGCATGCAGTTCCATTAAGTGGCGTCAAAGTTATAAGCCATCCAAGAACTGCATTTCACCAACCCTTTAATGCTAAGGTGTTTGCGAACTTTCACAGGACTGTTCGCGAACATCAGGACTATTCACGTTCTTTTGCGGCAAAAAACACCCATTTTTTTTGCTTCTTGCAGCCATATCCCATCCCATCCTCATCACCCCTCACCTCCCCAGAGATTATTTGATAAGTTTAACAAGTGGAATGCTGTGTTTTTTCATATGTATTTACCGCAATGTCCACGGACATCGGCAGCTGTCCATGAATCCAAGATGGCGGGCAAGTCCAAAAATCTGACGCACTTCACGCTCCTCACCATCCAATCAGCGAACATATCACATGTCCGCGGACATGACGCAAGCCGATTAGCCAATCAGGACACTGTCCGCAGAGCGAACAGAGAAGTGTGTCCATGGACCGGACATAGATATCACTAATTTTTGTGACCTACTTTTTGATCATTTTTTTTAAAAACTACTGGACAGATTTTCACCAAATTTACAAAAGCACGCTTTCGGGACCAAGCCGCTGCTCCTGCCACAAATTTGCTGAAAATACGTCTAGCGGTTTGGGCTGTAGGCGTGAGCAAAGTTTTTTCCCCATTCAGTCAATGGGAAAAAAAGACATTTTGGGACCCCCCTTATAACTTTGCCCACCCGGACCAAACCTCACAGAACTTTGCAAAACATTTAGAGTGGGCCATATGCTTATTTTGCAAAGTTTGGTGAGGATTCGTCCAGGGAGAGCAAAGTTATAAGCCGCCCAAAAAGTGTTCTTCCTATGGGATTAGCAACTTAACCACAACTACACGGCCACTACTGTGGCCGTGTAATACATATACACATATATACATATATATATATGTATCAGTAAAAAAAAAACTTTGTTAAAAGGACGTTATGGTTAAGTTGCCCTACTAAAAACCCGTAAAATTCCCACGAAAAAAGGTGGTGGCGCGAGTTATGGCTGCTTAGCCTACCATAACTGGCGAATTTCATGGGTTTTTTGGTTTTACTTTGAACCATAATATCACGCGTGTAAAGTTTTTTTAGTGAATTGCACAGGTTTTTGGTATGGCAACTTAACCATAATGTCCCCTTAACAAAGTTTTTTTTTAAAGAATTTTACGGGTTTTTAGTAGGGCAACTTAACCATAACGTCCCTTTAACAAAGTTTTTTTAACTGAATATCAAAGGTTTTTTGAAGAGGAACTTAATCATAACATCTCGTTAATAAAGTTTTTTTGCTAAATATACAGTTTCATCATGTGATTTTGGAAGATATGTAGTATAATTTCCTTAATTTATATACATGTGACATAGAAAATATTGAACCCCCACGCTAATGATATTTGAAAGGCACAGACTGAGCTGGACGGGCACGGAGGAGGTCAACAGTACCCAAACAGTCAGGGGGTATCAGAAATTGTACTATTGTGTTATATAAAAAATGTACAACTTTGAAAAAGGACACACAAAGACATTATAAGTACTAACAAGTAAATAGGTAAACCTAAATGTCTGAAACAATAACCATGCATTTAATGACCATATATAATGAAATGGATTATACCATAACAGATAAAGATATGCCTCCAACGTAATTACCTCACAGAAACTGTGCAGCCAGGAGCCACAGTAGACGCACACAGTACAACGAAGACAAATGACAACAAAATAGTAAGTGAACTTCATGTTTCTTATGTGTGTGTGTGTACTTTTTTTGTATGGGGGCAGAAAAAATAATTTCCTTCTGTTGTTTTGACACAGAAATGTGCAGTACTTTGGAGTGGCTGGAGGAGAATTTTCCACATGGGGAAATGTCCGAACATAGCGATAATAATGGGAGAAAGTATTCAGGAATAAGCAAATTAATGGTCAGGTTCTTATGGGCATTTAACATATATATATATATATATATATATATATATATATATATATATATATATATATATATATATATATATTTATTTTTAACAGACCAGGTAAAAGAAGAAGAAACGCCAACAAAGGACACAGAGGAAGACAGGCTGAAAAGGATAGAATTGAAAATGGACATCATAAATGACAATTTTAACAGTTTAAGGGAATTTGTGGAGGAATTTGTGAGAGGAAAAATACGATATCACTGTCCCACCTGTACCTGCCCCCCCTCTCCATTTCCCAGTGAACCACCCCAAACCTTCAAGAAGAAAATAAACGTTTTGATGAAACATCCATCCCTTCATCCCCTCACAAATCATCTGCTCACAACGAGCCCGTGTTGAACCCTAATTCCCCTATATTTGTTTCAGTATCTGCTTCCCCATGTATTTCTCTTGATTGATGTGCGTGTGTGTATTGAACGTTTTTTTATGTTAGTTGTAGTAGAACCAAGATGGAACTGATCTTAGTACGCACCATCTGTTCAAGTTGTGTGTAAATAAACAGAATGGAGGGTCCTAAGGACATTATACCTCTCCATACTGCTCACAAACGAGACAAAACATGTTCTTATAACACACAAGGTGTCCGGGATGTTTGCAAATGAGAAAAATGGGAGTGTCCTAAGGACACTATACATGTCCGTACCGTCCGCAGCCAAGATGGAACCATCCGTAGAACAGGCGCGGTGCCCTGCATGTCCGTAGGCAAACCAAATGGAGGTGTCCTAAGGACACTGTACCTGACCGTACAGTCAACAGATCATGTACGCACATGCGCACTATACCCATAAGTACTGTGAACTTTAATTAGTTTCAGGACCTGAACACTGTACGTAGAACACATGCGCGCATGCGCACGTCTATTACTCTGCATTTGCTGTCCACCAGGCACCCATTTCCCTCACGGATGTGTTCAGGACGTCATCATGTGACCGCACCCAGGCTGAGTGTGTGGACTAATTTGCGCACTTTGTCTGCTTCTGTGACATTGCAAAAGAACTTATACAAACATGGACAATTATTTTACAGTATAAAATCACGATTTCACATATCCCATACAATGGCTCTACCTTTGCACGTATTGTTTAGAATTTTTGCAATGCTTTTGAATGATCAATATTGTCATGAGTCATACCCCTCCACCCCTATAAATGGCCACACCCCCGAGCTCATCTTCATTGTATTTATGGCTATAGCAGATTGAGTTGTGCTTCCTTTACTGCTGTAGCGACCATTAGCCAACAAATCCTTATGGCATCCATGGCTACTGTTGCTTCATTAGAAGAGGATTAGTAGGCGCACTACCTTGTGTTTTGTATGGCAGGTCAATTTTCTAAATTCTATGCAATTTAATATTATTTTCAGGTGCGGGGGAGGAAACATGACCTTGGCACACGATCACTATAACATGTATGTAGGAAAAGAAAATAGGATCCAAAGGTAGGAGCCCTCCCGTCCCCTACACTCTATTTTAAATCCATCAACAGATGGTTCATCACAGTCAGATAAGCTGGTTGTTATAACTCAATAGTATGTAAGTTTTATGAATAACAAAGATGACCATTCATATAGTAAAAAACCAAAGAAATTTTAATTGTAGTCACAATTAGTTCACCATTAAAACTTAAAATGCAAAAAGCCAAATTAGCTGTCAACAGAATATGATGATAAGCAATGATAATCCATGTATACAATTCAAAAGTGGCTGACACGTTTCGGGATGAGCATCCCTTCTTCTTGAGCCAAGTAGTTTAAACTGGAAAACATAAACAAATGAAAACTGTTTCAATCCTGTGTTCTTCACATGAACATCATGTATCTACAAAAGTATAATCAGCTATACATAACATTGCCAATTAGTCGTATATGTGTTGATATATCATTCTGAGCACAATTCAAAAGACATTCTAACATGATAGTCAAAGTTATTCTAATATTTTAGAGGCCTCTACTGTAGCCAGTGTGCACTGGTATACTCACTACACGTCCAAAATCAATCAGTTAAGAGTTTGTGTTTTCCCCTAAATCTGGTGAAATGGTGTGTTCCAATTCCTCACACACCGGTAAGAAAAAATGCTCCTCTCGTGAGTGTGGAGCATCTAAAGTAAAAAAATGGTGGATATATCTGTAAGTAGTGCGACCTAAATCCCTGTGATGTTTTATATCCTGTATAATCTCTACAAATGCGTGGTGAATAAAACTGTTGGCCCCTTACAGCATGTGATATTAGTGAGTTTACCCTAATGACTAGACTATAGAAGTAGAAAACAAAAATGTACTGCTTCGTTAGAAAAAACGCTGTGAATAGTAGACTGGCTTACCTCTCAAGTTGAGAGATTTGAAGAAAGTAAGAGGACCATGACTCGTCTTTTCTTAGAAAACCTGGCGTACCAGGTGCTGGTAACACAGGATCATCTGTGATCTTTTATGTAGAAAAAATAAAAATAAAGAGATAGAGGAGTGAGCTATGGTACTAAAAAGCCCCTCTTGGGGCTATGTAAGGAGTAAATAATTAATTGTCTTCCCTAGCTACTGCTTACCTCTGCAGTGTTAATGTGGAAATCCACGATCGCAGACAAAACATTTTTTGTTCTTCTCTGTGCTACACACCGAGGTTACGCGTGCTCCAAACAGATGGATGCGCTCCTCGTCCGTTCTGCGGTGGGTTTCCTCATCTCCCTGACAACACTCTAAATTGTAGGCAAACACTGTTGCTTCATTAGCCTCAGCACCACCCCCAAACCCTCCACTACTACCACCTCCCCAAGGGCCTGCAGAGGGAAATACGGGTGAGGATGTAGAGATCAAGGAAGAAGAGGAAGAAGAAAATGAGGTGGAGGAACTCCGCACTACAAGCACTCGCCGGGAGTTGTGGGTGTGGCGGTTGTTTTCCATTTTTGGGAATGTACCAAAAGCAAGTGCGAACCTGGTCAGGTGTAACCAGTGTAAGTTGGTGCTGAGTCGCGGGAGACCTGGTACATACAGCTTTGGTATGGCAACCATGAAGCAACATCTAACTTCATTCCACAGTGCAGACATTTGCAAGGTGGTGCCATGTGAAGAATGTAGTGAAGAATGTAGTAGATTGAGTTCCTCAACAGCATCCTCCATGTCCGATCCTCTGACCATAAGAGACACTCCTGTGGGGGAGTGCATCCCTCCAGCTGCCTCGCAAGCCATTTGTGATGCTGTTGACCCCTACCTTTTGAGGGTCACAATATTGTGTATGTACTGCAACACAGTACTCTGCAGGGGGGAGAGTCTTCAAAGTACTTTTGAGGCTACGGTCATGGAGCACCAGAAGAAGTGCTCCCTACCTAAATAAAGCCCACCCTACATCTTTCTCTCTCCACCTTCCCTTTCTTATCCCCGTGGTTGGTGTCCCTTCCTTACCCTCCTTTGCCCTCCTCTGCTAGTGTGACGTGTGCTCAAAAGTAGTAAACTGGAAAACAACAAAAATTACAAAAAAGGCTCTTTTCACAGCCGCCTTTCTCAGTGTAACAATAGAACTATCAAGTGACGGTTGTAGGCCCCCACGCATTTTTCAAAAAGTCCGCGGACAGTCGTAGCACACACAAAAATGGAGGGTGCAAGCACAGCACAATCAATGCACTTTTCGCTGAGAGTAAGTGGTGGCTCTGAAAAGAGCCTTTCGGTGGTGTTTTGTGTGTTTCAAAAACTGTACATTGGAAAAATCGGATTGCCAAATAGGTGACTATGAATCCAAAAAAGTTTGCAATGCATTTTGTACATTGCGAAGAAAAATCTGATTGCCAGCATATGTGAGATGGACTCCATCTCTGCGAATAATAAAAGTGCTGCAAAACAAAATGTTTTCATTGTGGAATGAGGACATGCCAACATCTCTTAGAAAGGCACAAACAGCCTTATTGACATTACGCCTCACTTTCTCCATTTGTGGTCCAAATGCAGAAGAACGCAGCCATATTTGTCTTCGTGCAGAATGGGAAAAAAACGATTTGCCAATTTAAAACATGTCTATGACCTCCGCTAGTCCTTCCTTCATTGCAAATTGCAAAGAAATTCCATAGACATGGCCTAAACTGTTTCCTCCACAATGAATGATAAGTATATCAGGATGACTGTATGTCTGTAAAGTAGCACAGAAAGGTACCAAGTCCAGCCAC
The DNA here is from genome assembly GCF_040938575.1 of Ambystoma mexicanum. Taxonomy (NCBI): domain Eukaryota; kingdom Metazoa; phylum Chordata; class Amphibia; order Caudata; family Ambystomatidae; genus Ambystoma; species Ambystoma mexicanum. The sequence goes on along the minus strand of NC_090929.1, from coordinate 847,173,203 downwards.
CTCATTCCACGCACGCCAGTGCACTTCCACATGAGGAAATCCAAGATCTGCAGATATACCACAATGTTCTGCATGCACCTTCAGCCAATGTATCCATGAGTCTCCCAAAATCCAGATAATCTGTTTTCGAGCACACAGAGCCATAGCTGTCTGTTCTCCTCTCAGGAAAAAGACGTTCAGACTAAATCTCTCCGTTCAGAACACACCCATTGAACTTTACTGACCAATCCCTACCTTCGCACATTCTCATTTGCATGCGTCTCCACCCCAGAATCCCCATTGTTAATACGCGCTGCTGCAGACTACCGCCATGTCCGCGGTAACGTAGAGGATCAGAGCGTGACGACTGTACATTTAAATATTATTCCCCTTTTCCCCTTTAAGGTGGGCTCTGAAAAGAGACATTTTTTTTTTGGGCAGATGCCTGACAAAAACATGTTATTTTGTATTTTATTCATATTTTTTCTTCTAACTTTACTCCTACAACCATTACAGAACCTTCTCCAAAGCAAGCCTTACATTCCAAAAGAACATGGCATTTCCCAAAGAAGATAACGCAACACCATCTGCTTCAAAATAAGCCGCATTACTGGGAACAATGTTCTCATGGCTGCAGAAAAACATACCAGCTTGTAACATAAAGGCACGCATGCCGCGATTGATGTTACACCTCCCAATACTTTGATCAGGACAGAAAAAAGAACTGTTGTCCCATTTTCCTCTAGCCAGTAACCCAGAAAAAATTACTTTTGCAGTTGGTTTGATGTTCAAGACTGCTTGAACCAACTGTTCCAAATCTTTCAACAAAGTACGTGAACTCACGTAGCCCAAATGGCAAGCACCGTAGTTGAAAAGTACCACATGAGGAGTGGTCATCCTACGCATTTCTCTGCAAACTTGGAGAATTGCCGCAACATTGCGATTAGTCTCAGCGCTCCACACCAGCTCCACTCTTCTCACATCGAAATTGTGTGCCACATGTCTACTTTCGGCATAGTGCTGTAAACCATGGACAAAAACATCCCCAAGCACCAAAACCCAGACCCTCTCCACCTCTGCCATTTTCAGTATACGCACAGTCTTTCAACACAAAAGAACAATGTGAACATATGATTGGCTGATGCCTACAGTCCCCTTTCCATGCTAGATTTGCTGTAGAACCCTGTATGTGACACGCCTTACCCGCGGACAAGCGTTGTCTACTTGCGGCACGTAACTCTTAGCCAGTCCTTCTACCCCCGGTTTAAGCTCACCTTATGGTTTGGAAGGATGAACTCTCCATCCTGCTTCTGGTGAAGGGGCGCGCGTTCGTCCAGTTGCTTCACTGGTTTTCAGAATGGCGCTGGCAAATCCACTTGACTTTTCTGAGCGATACGCTGTAAGTATGAAGATGCAAAAGTTCAAGTGTGAGCCTCCTTTTATGTTGTTTTCCTAACCTGTGATCTGTCCTTTATTTCAGGTGCAGAACGAAGGCGATGCGTTGAGGGGTTAAATTGCCGATGGTAAAATCAGGTGAGTTAGTGATGAGGGCGACCCCTCTAAATGTCTTTATAATTCCCCAGTAATGTCTTTTGTCCTTTCCCCATAGGGGCCGGGGTGCGGTACCTGCCAAAGAAGCGGCGCCGACCCGAGATGTGGAATGGTTCACCAAGAAAAGCCGGTAAGTAATATGGCTGAAAATTCGGCTTTCCTCTTGTGTTCCCTTTGCTCACCTTTTGTCTCTTCTTCTCTCCCCTAGGTGCAGAGATGTGGCGACCGGTGCTGAGAGCCGCGATGGAGCCGGGCGGCGTCTCAGGAACAGGTGAGTGAAGCGCGGCGCTGCAGCGAGCAACGCGGTGCTTTTAAATGGAAGTCTTTCTTCAGAAATGCTGGCGTGAAGATTCCGGATGCAGGTTAGAAGTTTGAATAAGTTCTTGGTTTTCACCTTTCTCTTCTCTTCCTTCCTTACAGGTGTTCCAGGTTCGAGGCGGGCGTGGCTGGAGTCCAGGTGCAGGAGCAGACACGTTGAGCGTTCAGCTGCTGGGATGCAGAACAACGCGAAGCACGTGTGGCTGTCTGGGCGTGGCTTAAATAGCCTTGGAAGAAGTTACAGGTGAGTATTCTTCCACAGCCCCACCCAAGTAACAAAATAGTCCCTTCAGTAAAATAGTCCCTCCTAAACCTCATTTGGCTTGGTTCTTCATGCAGCATGGTCTGTATCAGGTGAGTGTGCAGCATGGTCTGCTTCAGGTAAGTGCACCAAACACTTCCCCTTATGAGCCTGACGCCTATGGCGCCAGGACTGATGTCCAACATGAGCCTGGCGCCAAGGGCGCCAGGACAGAGTCCAAAGAGCCCCTATAAAGGGCTGCTGGGCTTTTACCCGGGGGCATGATGCCTGCTCCCGGGGGTGCTGGGCCTGGCCTGGTGCTCCGGGGGTAGGAATCATGACAGCACTCCCCCCAAAGCCCCTCCCAAGGTCGTTCCCTCAGGAGGTTTCGGTTTGTTTGGGAAATTCCGATGGAACCTTTTTACTAGCCGAGGTGCATGTACGTGGTCGCTGGGTTCCCAAGATCTTTCCTGAGGCCCGTACCCCTTCCAATCAATTAGATAGAAAAGTTTTGATTTTGAGATCTTAGAGTCCAAAATGTTCTTCACCTCGAATTCAGGCTCCCCATCTATCTGGATTGGTTCTGGTGGCTTTATTAATCTGGTTCCTGGTTGCACTGGTTTCAAAAGCGACACATGAAAAACGGGGTGAATCCGCATGTTAGCTGGTAGATCTAGCTTGACTGCCACTGGGTTAATTATAGCTTTGATCGAGTAAGGGCCTAAATACCTTGGATTAAAAGTCTGAGGTCCCTTGAGCGATAAGTGTTTGGTAGCCAACCATACTTGATGCCCGATTTGGTATGGAAGCGCCTCTCTTCGATGCAGACCAGCATTCTTTTTGTATTTCCCTTTCGCATGTTGTAAGTGTGCAGTTGCATCCTTGAAGGCTTGAGTAATCGTAGAATGCAAATGGTCCACTGCGGGCATTTCAAGGCTCAAAGGTGAGTCCAAGTCTGAAGTACGAGGGTGATGTCCATATAGGGTATAAAAGGGGCTCTGACCAGTTCCAGAGTATATCGAGTTATTGTATGCATATTCAGCCACCCATAAAATATCCTTCCAATTACCCTCCAATTGGTGCAACATACATCGTAGATATTGTTCAAGGGTCTGGTTCGTTCTCTCCGTCTGACCATCGGTCTGTGGGTGGTGGCTGGTTGAGAGTCTTACGTCGATTTGTGCCAGTTGACAACACTTTTTCCAAAAATGAGAAATAAACTGGCTTCCCCGATCAGAGACTAGTATGGACGGGAATCCATGCAAACGGATGATATTTTCGAGGAATTCCGTGGCAAGAACAAAAGCTGAAGGTAATCCTTTCAACGGAATAAAATGGGCCATCTTGGAAAATAAATCCACCACAACCAGAATAGAATTGTATCCATTACAAGAGGGCAGGTCCGTGATAAAATCTAGTGACAAGGTGTGCCAAGGTGCTGGTGGAATGTCTAAGGGTTGAAGAAGACCCGCGGTTTTTGTTTTTTGACCTTTGTTTTGGGCGCAAACTCCACAGGACATCACAAAAGATTTAATATCCTTTCGCCAGGAAGGCCACCAGAATTGTCGTTTAATTTTTTCCTCTGTTTTGGCAATGCCAGGATGTCCTTCCATCAGAGTATCATGATGACGGGAAATAACCAGTTCTTGCAATTCCTTTTCTGGCAAAAATAAGCGTCCTTGGAAGTAAGGTAAGCCATCGTTGACTGAAAAGTAAGGCCCCCTTTTGATCCAAACCTGCAAGGCTGAAGAGTCCAGGAATTGTTTTACCCATGCTTGAACGTCTTCAAGGGTTTGTAAAGTGGTTATCCCCAAAATTCTTTGTTGGGGAATTATCGGCACAGGTTCTGAGTTTCTGTCCATTTCTCCCATTCCAATTCGAGATAGCGCGTCCGCTTTGCCATTCTTACAGCCGGGAAAGTAAGTGATTACAAAATCGAACTCAGCAAAGAACAAAGCACATCGGAGCTGTCGTGAAGACTGAGCCTTGGCAGTTTTTAAATATTGTAAATTTCGGTGATCAGTGATCACGGTGATGGTATGCCTGGCGCCAAGAAGATAATGCCGCCAAGCCTTAAAGGCGGACTTAATGGCTAATAATTCCTTATCGGTGATTGCATAATTTATCTCCGGCGGCGAGAACTTCCTGGACCAAAATGCTACGGGGTGCAGTTGGTTGGTTTCGGGGTCTCTCTGAGACAGGACAGCTCCCATGGCTAAGCTGGACGCGTCGGTTTCGACTATATATGGGAGATCGGACGCAGGTGTTTCAAAATAGGTGCGGATGTAAATTTAGCTTTCAATTCCTGAAAGGCCTGTTCAGCTTTCTTGGTCCATTCAAAACGTTTATTTTTCCGCAAGAGTGCAGTGCTGGGTTGCACCACACGTGAAAATTCTGGAATAAACCTGCGATAAAAATTGGGAAAACCAAGCATGCTTTGGACACCTTTTACCGAACTAGGTGATGGCCATTTAAGGATGGCATCCACTTTCCGTGAGTCCATTCGGACCCCTTTAGGTGTCAGGATGAATCCAAGAAACTCAACCTCGGTGTTAGGGAAAACACTTTTTTCCAGCTTTGCAAACAGTTTGTGCTGGCGCAATTTCTCTAGGACGGCCCTGACATGTTTTCTGTGATCTGATTCTGAAGAGGAGTACACCAGAATGTCATCGATATACATGACAACACAGACATCGATGAGTTCCCGAAGGACATCGTTCATGAAGAATTGGAAGGCAGCAGGCGCGTTGCACAACCCGAAAGGCATCACCTGATATTCGAATAGTCCATATTTTGTACGGAAGGCCGTTTTCCATTCATCGCCTTCTTTTACTCGTACCAGATGATAAGCCCCCCGGAGATCTAACTTGGTGTATACGCAAGCATCCTTCACCTGGTCAAGGAGTTCAGGGATCAAAGGCAGGGGGTAACGATTTTTAACAGTTATCTGGTTCAATGCGCGGTAATCGATACAAGTTCTAAGGTCGCCTTCTTTTTTTGGCACAAAGAACAAAGCCGAGGATGCCGGAGACTTTGACGGGTGAATGAAACCATTGGCTAGGTATTGATCTAAATATTGTCTCAAATGCAGATTCTCTGGTTCAGTAAGGGCATAAATCCTGCTACAAGGGGGTTGTGCACCGGGTACCAGATCAATTTGGCAATCGTACGATCTGTGAGGAGGTAACGTGTTGGCCTGTTCCTTTTGGAAGACGTCCTGAAAGTCTTGGCATTCCGGAGGTAGTTGCATGGAGCCAGAGGTTGCTGATGCTAGACTGATCTTCAGATTTTCTGGGTAGCAGGTTTGTACACAATCCGGAAGGTTATTCTCTTCGCTCACCAATCAATTTGAGGATTATGTGTCTCTAACCAAGGGATTCCGAGAATAACCTGAAACTGTGGAGCCTTGATTATATCAAACACAACTGCCTCCCGATGGCCGTCCGGACCTACAAGCGTCACCTCAGCTGTGGAATGTGTTACCGGTCCAGAGGCAATTTCGGGTCCATCAACTGTGGTGATGACATCTTTGCTGGTTTTAGGACGCAGAGGGAGGTTAATCCTGGAGACCAATTCATGATCCACATAGTTTCCTATAGCCCCACTATCGATGTATGCTTTTATTGCATGCAACCGCTTAGGCTGTTCCGGATCTACGAGGACCATTGGCACAATGAAATGCGAGGTCTGAGAGTTCGTTTTCAAGCTCGCCAAGCGGACCCCTGCGCTTGTCGGGCGTGGTCGTTTCCTGATACAGAGTTTTCATGGATTTTATCAGCGGCTCCTATCACCTTCTCGTAGAAAGTGTCCAGAGGACCCACAATAAAGACATAATTGCATCTGTCGTCTTCTTTCACGTTCCTTTTGAGTTAGAGGTCCTTTAACCCCTCCGATTTGCATTGGCTCAGAGGCTTCAGCCCCCTTGAGGTTAACGTAGGTCTTGACCAACACCCGGGTCTCAAACTTGGACCGATCTGCTTTCCTGTTTTGCAGTCTGTGATCCAATTGGACCACTAAGTCTATATATTCTGAGCATTCTTGGGGCGGATTCACAACTTGGGCCAGGACATCTTTAAGTTCTCCGCGTAGACGTCGATAAAATAATGTGATTCTTTTATCTTCTGGCCACCCAGTTTCCACAATTAGTCTATTAAAGGTTGCAATGTAGGATAGGAGGTCTTGATTGCACTGTCGCAGAGATAGAAGTTTGTCATCCAGAGCCTGCCCCTCGGAGTGACGAGCAAATAACCTTTCCATGCTTGCTTGAAATCCTTGAAAATCACGAAGAATCGGGTCATCTTGAGTTACCAGTGGAACTGACCAATCGGCAGCACTGCCGCTGAGATATGACAATACAAAGGCTACCTTGGTCTGGTCATTAGGGAAGGCCCCAGGTCTGCACAGGAAATGCAAATGACACTGATTCATGAATACAGCGAATCGTTTGGGGTCCCCAGCAAAGCGTTCGGGTGGGGCCATCGGCATGTTTCCAGGTAGATTAATCTGCACCGGGTTACTGGAAAGTACAGGAGCGGGGTTCCCTCCGGAACCGGGTAAAGGAGTTTGTCCAGCTTAACCTTGCAAAAGCTGTCTAGCCAGGTCATCAGCTCTTTCCTTTGTTACAATCACGTCCCTCCTGAGAGCATTAGTCTCTTAACGAGTGGTGTGTACTTCGGCCCGTAATTCCCCCAGTGGTTGGGCCAACTGGTCAGTCTCAGAAGTTTCCATAGCGCCTGGGTGGGAATTTGTAGGAAGGCTTCGCGTTCTGTAACGCTCACCTGGCTCCCACGGAGGCGCTGGTCTGGTCTGGGTTGCTGTGGCCTCTTCAAGCGTGATGCGCAGAACTCGGACCACCGATTGAACAGGACCCCCAAATCTTGCTTGTCTGGCCCCTAGGAATATCCTTCTGCAGATGAGAAAGGGGATTAACTGTCTGCAGAATAGTGTGCTTGCTCCCCCCTTTCCCTCTTCGTTCTTCTCTGACTTCCTCCAAAACCCCCGGTTTAAGCTCACCTTATGGTTTGGAAGGATGAACTCTCCATCCTGCTTCTGGTGGAGGGGCGCGCATTCGTCCAGTTACTTCACTGGTTTTCAGAATGACGCTGGCAAATCCACTTGACTTTTCTGAGCGATACACCGTAAGTATGAAGATGCAAAAGTTCAAGTGTGAGCCTCCTTTTATGTTGTTTTCCTAACCTGTGATCTGTCCTTTATTTCAGGTGCAGAACGAAGGCGATGCGTTGAGGGGTTAAATTGCTGATGGTAAATTCAGGTGAGTTAGTGATGAGGGCGACCCCTCTAAATGTCTTTATAATTCCCCAGTAATGCCTTTTGTCCTTTCCCCATAGGGGCCGGGGTGAGGTACCTGCCAAAGAAGCGGCGCTGACCCGAGATGTGGAATGGTTCACCAAGAAAAGCCGGTAAGTAACATGGCTGAAAATTCGGCTTTCCTCTTGTGTTCCCTTTGCTCACCTTTTGTCTCTTCTTCTCTCCCCTAGGTGCAGAGATGTGGCGACCGGTGCTGAGAGCCGCGATGGAGCCGAGCGGTAACGATTGGGAACAGGTGAGTGAAGCGCGGCGCTGCACCGAGCAACGCAGTGCTTTTAAATGGAAGTCTTTCTTCAGGAATGCTGGCGTGAAGATTCCGGATGCAGGTAAGAAGTTTGAATAAGTTCTTGGTTTTCACCTTTCTCTTCTCTTCTTTCCTTACAGGTGTTCCAGGTTCGAGGCGGGCGTGGCTGGAGTCCAGGTGCAGGAGCAGACACGGTGAGCGTTCAGCTACTGGGATGCAGAACAACGCGAAGCATGTGTGGCTGTCCCGGCGTGGCTTAAATAGCCTTGGAAGAAGTTCCAGGTGAGTATTCTTCCACAGCCCCACCCAAGTAACAAAATAGTCCCTTCAGTAAAATAGTCCCTCCTAAGCCTCATTTGGCTTGGGTCTTCATGCAGCATGGTCTGCATTAGGTGAGTGTGCAGCATGGTCTGCTTCAGGTAAGTGCACCAAACACTTGCCCTTATGAGCCTGGCGCCTGTGGCGCCAGGACTGATGTCCAACATGAGCCTGGCGCCAACATGAGCCTGGCGCCAATGGCGCCAGGACAGAGCCCAAAGAGCCCCTATAAAGGGCCGCTGGGCTTTTACCCGGGGGCATGATGCCTGCTCCCGGGGGTGCTGGACCTGGCCTGGTGCTCCTGGGGTAGGCATCATAACACATTCCCCCATTGGACACAGCTAAGCAGTCACACTACCATCCACCAATCACATTGAACATCTCTCCATCTAACTCCGTCATCAAAATTTTGCACTTCAAATGCACTATTGATCACTCTGAATAAAAGTCGCTTATCATTGCAAAGCTCCTACTTGGAAAACTACTGTGCAAGTGTCGCGGATTTCTACGTGCAGCTCCATGCATCCGCACATGCATGAGTATAAAGTACAGGTATGCATATTTTAATCAGAGAACATGTGCAACCCTTATGATTTCATTGAAACAAATTAATGCCACTAAATCTGCCTAGCCAATACATACCAACGCTCCCCCTTTAAGTGAAAGATGTCCCGATTTTTCATTGACAAACCACACTACTTCTTACTGTCTCCCACATAACCTATACATACGTTACAACCCTCCCTATTTAGCGTGAAACTCCATTTTCCAGTAGAAAATGTCACTATTTTTTACTGTGTACCGCCTACATTAATGCTGCTTCCAATGTGATCATATGAGAAAAATAAACACTCCCAATTGCTGTGGTGACATGTCCCTCTGAGGGTCTCCCGATTTTTCAGATTCGTACTTATAATATGAAAGTAGTGAAATGTTTCCCATCTACTATAATGACCTATCACTTACAAACCTCTCTGATATGGATAACAAAGCTTAAAAATACCAAGGCATTTTCATAACCTAAAAATTGTACTAATTTCTGATTCAGGTACAACTAACATACTGGAAATAACATACAAAGGCAACACATAGTGAAGTGAAATGAACACATGCACTGTGTTGAAATATCAAAGGAGAATACTCTGACGAAAGATGCAAAATTTAAGTGTACAGTAACATCACTGCTTTCAACACACAAAGTTACTAACTTCTTCCTTTTACAATCGCAGTGAAGACTACTCTCCTGAAAATCAACAGCATCTACACTGCAAACAACATATCCGAAGAAACCTGGTCATTCTACAAAAAAAAGTAAGTACAGTACTACCTATATATTCTAACTATTCCTCAAAGAGACTGTGTGGGTTATTTATTTAATTTGCGCACCAAAACAAACATTGATTTCTGAACCATTCTATCCACAAATCCCCATTTATTAAACAAAGAATAACAGGAAGAATGGCTCACAAATCCCTGTGTTTTTGGAACTCAAAAACATACAGAAGCCTTAGAATGTTAGTACTAGAAAACAAATAGCTGTTTCAATTTTATACCATTATGTTTACTATTAATGCTTCTCCTCACCACTAGCTCACTTTGTACTCTCATCTGAAGCACATTGTAGTAGTATACAAACAGAAAAATAGCCTTCCCAAATCATTGTAAGAGGACAATGCACATTCACACACCAACACAAAGAGCTTCCCCATCAAACACATGCACGCATGGACACGGCACACATACATTGTACAACAGACCAAACCATGCCTTCTTTTTATCAACAGACCCCAAAGAATGCCTACCAAAAGGCAAGTCCGTAGAAAGGAACGCAGAAATAGAGCAAATAAAAAAAAAAGTGTCCAAACTAAGCATCCATCTGTAGCAGAGTTTGTAGAGAACGTTGGAACAAACAAGCCACTACAGTCATTTAGCGAAATAAAGGAAGCTTCAACTACCGAAACTTTACCTCCTCCATCAAAATGTGGCAAACACAAAACTCTTCACAAAAAATCAGCTACCAGTACAGCTAACAATGCTCCTATTAAACCTGATATAGTACAAGAACCCATAGTAAAAAAAGTATTTTAGCAAAAATGTTTCACCACAGAGTCCTTTAGAATCTAATAAGAAGAGGACCGAAATCATCCTCAACCCTTAAAACATACCATAGAAAATTAATCCTGCAACCTCTCATGGACAGTGTAATCCTTCTCAAAAGGAAGTTGTTTATATTAGTGTTAAATAGGGTGAACCCACTAACAAAAGTAAGTACCAAACTACAAAAGAAACTTATCAATAAACGGAATGTCAACAAAAAGAACTTCTTACATATTTGTGGAGGTGAATGGAGTCACACAACAACCACAGAACCATATTTTAATGAAGAAGCATACAAACAAAATCAAACAAACACTATTGCCATCCATAGCAGTGGATGAGGGTATGAACAAATCAATAATACCATCATGCAACAAGAAACACTGCTTAGAAAAGTATCCCCTGAAAACCAGACTGTCCAGTATACAAATGGCTGTGCATGTCAATATGTGCCATTCCTAACAAATCTTTCAAATCTTTACGTCAGTTCCTCAATCAGTATGTGAAAGGTAAAGACAAAATTAAAATGATAGTGCTGCAAAATATGGACATCTGTCCATTGCGCAAATACACAGGAATACAAGGACATTCATTAGTCTGCATTTCAGGACCTATTTGCAAAAGCACCTTCCATGATATCAAAAGGATATCAATACATCATTCAAATGTAAGAAATCTAGTGTATAAAATATACTACGCTAAAAGTCCAGCTTCAGATTTAGCCAATTTAAACAACACTCTTCTGCAGGGTACACCAAAATACCTATAAGAAGAAACCGTCCGTATCGAGAGAAAATATTTTGGATGTGAAAGCCACTTACAAAATGCAATAGTTTTTGAACAGACTAGCAACAATTCTGCATATAGCAACCTTCTATTACACACATACAAAAAAAGAAATACTAACATTTAAAAATGCATCAGCTGAAGTACCAAACCATGTGTGTGTGTGTTGCCACAGAATGTTTTACAAAAGATACACACAAAATGTAGACATAGCATACAAAATAGAAGACAATGAAGATTCCAAATGGTTTGAATTAGCTCTCTACCTTTTAGCAGAAAACAAATACCAAAGAACCTCTAATAAACTCCTTCACGTGCTATCACAAATAATTTAGCACTGTTCCCACTACCAAAAACCCTGCAACAACTCAATGTGTATGAGAGCATCACAATTCAAACAGTTCACCCATTTCAAGCAATTATACGCATTCAACCAAAAACAGCAAAAATACCTCCCTCTGAATTGGTGAAAGGCATTTGTGGCAAAGTAGTTTATTTGCCATTAGATCTAACAGAAATTGAACACACTCTAGGAGTGCAATGTTCAATAGAGTATTCTTTAATTGTCTTGGTAAATGGTGTACCAACAAAAGACAAAATAATTTGGCAACAACTGGTGGACTTACATAAATTTAGACAAGCCTTGCAATATCTAAAAGACAATAATGACTACTATAAGGAAATAAATATTGAAAAAAGCTTAATGGAAACAACTGAAATAATTCTAGAGTCATCAGAAACTGGACAATTTGAACTTCTGGATCCTGCTGCAGTATCCACTCTTTTGGACCATTACACAATTCATCCATTGCATTCCAAGGAAAGCATAGATGATGCACTAGAAACTTACCAAATGCGCCAAACAAAGGGTCACCAATGAGCATATGGGAAAAAAATATAGAAGCATGTGCTTTACCACTGCTATTTCCTACTGGCAAAGGTGGAAGGTGCAATGACAGACCCACTCAGATTACGGCATCAGAATACTGCTCATTGCGAATGTATTCGCAAGATCGCAGATTTAGACAAAAGGCTCACATCACGAGTTGGGCGGTAACGCCAGCGCTATTAGCGCCGGTGTTAACAGCCCTACCGCCAAGCCCCCCGGTGCTAATAGCGCCAGATCACGGGTTTGGCACAACAGGTATTTCCCATTCCCCACTGAGCCCATTCGGGAATGCCCCATTCCCAATTGGGCTCAATGGGGAATTTTCATGTTCTTACCGCGAGCGGATTTCCCGCCGGCTGTAAGCGCGAAATTTCAGCAGATTTCCCCCCAGCTTAGAGCTGAGCTTAGAGCTGGGGGGAAATCTGCCAAACCCGTGATTTGGCAGACCCTTAAATGCAGCGGTAATAGCGCTACCGCCGCATTTCAGGGTTACCGCCAAACTCATGATGAGGCCCAAAATGTGGAATACATATTCCACCTACTCTTTGAAAGTGAACTAGCAACCCTATGTTACGGAGTTGCACATATTTTGAAATCTGGAATCCACTTTCAAAATATGTCAGCTATGCAATTAATACAAAAAGTACAAGAAAAAGATGAGGTTTTACAAACAAGAATAACAAATCTGTTTGCAAACATGCGTGGTACAAAAGAATCCTGGTTCCGACGGCACAGAGACATACGTTGTATGATCAGAAACCTTGGACCACCAACTTGGTTTGATACACTAACTTGTCCAGAATATGCATGGGAAGATTTTCATGAGTTCTTATGCATATCAAACAACAACAAAACCAACATAGATATATTAACACCTGGAGAACTTTGCTCTGTAGATCCAGTTAATGTGTCAAGATATGTCTATCATCGTTTCATTGTTATGCTACACTTTATTTGCAATAAAACTGTTCCTCCCCTCGGAGAAGTGCAACACTTCTTTTGGAGAAAAGAATACCAAGCGAGAGGAGCACCACATATTCACATGCTTTTATGGATCAAAGGTACACCTAAATTTGGTCAAGACAGTGATGCCACTATTTTGCAGTTCATCCAAAAATATGTCACTTGTGAAATCCCTTCACAGCAGACACATAGTGACCTGCATGGGCATATTTTACAATTTCAAAGACACAAGGTGGCAAATATTGTCGTCGCAAATACAAAAACAAAGGGAAATAATACACCAAATCCCGCTTTGGTTTCAATAGACCAGTTACAGAAACAGGTGAAGTGAACAACTTCATGTCTTCAGTTCGACATAGTGTTAAAGGTAAATCTCCTGAGAACATGTATTACGTTAAAAGAACAGAAGATTCAAAATGTATCAATGATTACAATGCATTCATTGCCCTCTTATGGAATACAAACATAGATGTGCAGTACATTGCAAACAATTCCACTGCTGTTGCACGATATGTTACTGCCTACTTAACAAAAGCAAAAAAAACAGCACTTCAAGACCTCTGGGATGACTTATCATCAGACAAAACACTATCTCAGAAATTGTACAGCCTAGGCATAAAAATGCTCTCTCATAGAGGATGTGGCACCTATGAAGCGGCAGATCCTTTAACCGGTACTGCTTTGTATGGAAAATCAGACAATATAGTATGGCTAAGTCTTGGTCATGCTAAACCTAGAAAAAGAGTTCTGAAATCATTTGAGGACATAGAAACAATTGCCAGAAATGATCCCAACAGCCAAGACATTTTAAAAAAACAATGTATTGGACACCTACTATCCGAACAGGAGTAGCACTTCGGAAAGCATGTGTCTATACCACATAGCTCAAAACTTTGCATACAAAAATAATATAAAACCCAATGAAAGCAAATGTAGATATAGACTGACAGATTGTGAAGGCAGCTTAGTGAAACTTACCAAACATAGTTTAATTAATCATGTCAAATTGTCATTAAAATTCCTCAACAGAAAGAACTATATTACATGTCTCTGCTACACATTTTTAAGCCATGGAGAAAAGAGGAAGAGATACTAGATAACTATGACTGCTATGAAGATGCTTTCAAAGCAAATGAAAGCACTATCACCAATGTGAACTTTACGCAGTACAAAACAATGTTGCACAATGAACAGCAACACAAAGAAGAACTTCAGGCCCAACTAGATAAGGACTCTTCTGACAGTAGTTAAACTTCTGTAACAGGAAGCCAAGAACCACTGGTACAGCCACTAATAGCAAATGAGGCAGAATTAGCTATGACAGAAGTGGAAAACACCATGTGTCACTATCAAGAAGATATAGAAGACTTAACTGTACAACAAGCAAAACTTAACAAAGATTAGCGCACCATTTTTGAAGACGTAACACAACAAATTGCTCATCGTGTACAACACGAAAATAAAGAATGTACCTGCCAAAATTACAAACCTATACTGCTGTACGTCAGTGGTGAAGCTGGGTCAGGAAAAACATTCTTAATCAAAATCATCAGCAAGTTCTTTCAACAATTGACAAACAACAAACTGTCAGCTGTTGTAACTTCCCCCAGAGGTTTAGCTGCCTACAACATAGGCGGTGTCACTTTACACCAATTACTACTCCTTGCAGTAGAACACCAAAACAAATTAGACTATTACAAACTTTCTGCAGAAGCTGCAATGGAACTAAGCAGAGTATTAAAACAAATGAAAATGCTACTAATAGATGAAGTGAGAATGGTCTCCAACCTAATGTTGGCTTTGATTCACCTCAGATTGCAAGAAGTACATAAAACAAACTACGAAGAACTCTTTGCAGGGAAACACATTATCGTTTTCGGAGATCTTCTACAATTGACACCACTGAAAGGTGAACCTATTTTTAAAACCTTAGGACACAAACTCTGCCGTAAAACTGTTGGCAGCATAGGAAATGTCAACCTTTGGCAACATTTCCAATACAGAGAATTAACAGAAAACATGCGGCAATCTGCAGATCTCACTTATACCAACATCTTAAAAAGTATTAGAGTTGGTGTACTATCTCAAGAAGCACAAGCAATATTGAAAAACCAGCACATTCATGCACTTTATGATGATAATGCATCTGCTACTGATTTTATGGAACAATTAGTGCACAAAAATGTAAATTGTATGGCCTTAATGCCAACTCTTGCAAGCTGTTTCAAATTCAATGAAACAATGTTCAATAAAGAAATGCAACCAATAATGGAAATTTGCGCCACAGCCAAACTAGACGTACATGGTATGACACTACCCATGTGTGAGCAAGCCACAAAAAGATTAAATAGCTTAGAAAATTCAATACTACGGGTGTATCTATAGGTGTGGTATGCTGCAGTGGATGTGGCCAGAGTCTAAACTCTTATCTGTATGCCCATAGATATTGCAATGTATGCGTATGCAGTAGATTATAACTCTAGTGCTTATAACTTTGTTCTTG
Source organism: Ambystoma mexicanum (assembly GCF_040938575.1). Lineage (NCBI taxonomy): Eukaryota > Metazoa > Chordata > Amphibia > Caudata > Ambystomatidae > Ambystoma > Ambystoma mexicanum. The sequence goes on along the minus strand of NC_090929.1, from coordinate 847,157,986 downwards.
GGTGCATGGCCTTTGGCCATGCACTCAAGTCTCTACACACTCTCCACAACCATCTGATCCAAAAGCAATACTACAGGTGTATCCATTTCTGTGACATGCTGCAGTGGTTGTGGCCGGGCCTAGAGTCTTGGAAGTATGGCCTACGGCCATGCACCCAAGACTCTAGCCCCTGCCCACACCTACCAGATACACAATCGAATGTATGGGTGTGATCTATAAATATGATATCCTGCAGTGCTTGTGGGCAGGGACTACACTCTTGGGTGTATGGCCTACAGCCAGCAGCCATGCACCCAAAAGTCTACGTCCTGCCCACAACCACTGGACCATATAAAACCCATGTTGGCTTATAACTTTAGAGCTTATACATTTGTTCTTGGGTGCATGGCCTTCGGCCATGCATCCAAGACTGCAGGCCCTCCCCACAACCACTTGAGTGATGTGCGGTAGTACAAATGTATCTATAGGTGTGGTATGCTTCAGTGGTTGTGGGCACAGGCTAGACTCCTAGCTATATGTCCATAGATATTACAATGCATGAGTATACAGTTGCTTATACGTCCAGTGCTTATAACTTTGTTCTTGCGTGCATGGCCTTCGGCCATCCACCCAAGACTGTACACACTCCCCACAACCATCTGATCGATAAGCAATACTACAGGTGTGTCCATGGATGTGACATGCTGCAGTGGTTCTGGCCAGGGCCTACATCTCTTGGAAGTATGGCCTTCGGCCTACGGCCTATGGCCATGCATCCAAGACTCTAGGCCCTGGCCACAACCACCACAGCATGTCACACCCATGGCGGCGTACAAATCAATAGCACACACATAGGAAAAAATAATTTAATTACAGCATGTACTCAATTTCAATGTTCGCTATCACCATGCATGTTCTTAGAACAGTTTCAAGTTGCCTGCGCACAGCACGGACTGAAATACTACCCTTATGAGACCCCTCATTTTCTTTACTTGCAAACATTGCGAACAAGGCGGCCATAGGGAATATTTCATTAACACCAACCGCCTGAACAAATACATTTTTTCACTCATCTCTTACTGTCTGAACCTCCCCAAGCACTCTGACACAGCAAAACAGTTTTCGAAATAGCATTTTGCTGCTGGTCGCCGCTGCGCTGACGGCGGATCCAAGATGTCGGGCGCATCCAAACAATCTGACGCAGAACACGGCTCACTGCAGCCAATCGGCAGAGACGTGCGTGTCCGCGGGCATGACGCCAGCCCCTTAGCCAATCGGTATCTTGTCCATGGAGCGAACAGGGAAGTGTGACCGCGGAGCCGACATAGATATCACTAATTTTTTTAGACCTACTTTTTGGTAATTTTAAAGAAATGTACTGCACGGATTGTCACCAAATTTACAAAAGCACGCTTTCGGGACCAAGCCCCTGCCGCAAATTTGGTGAAAATCCATCCAGCGGTTTGGCAAAGTTTTTCCCCCATTCAGTCTATGGGAAAAAAAGACATTTTGGGACCCCCCCTATAACTTTTCCCCCTTCTCTTCCTATGGAAACAGCAATTTAACCATAACTACACAGCTACTACCGTGGCTGTGTAATAGGAAATAAACTACTTTCTATATGTTTTTAACTGTATTTAGCATTAAAAATGGAAATGAGGAGTCCGTATTTGCAATCGAGTCAAGCATCATCGACAAAATCCTGCACTCGGAATGAATCAATACGTTCTTATTATAGTCTTATCAAGTTGATCAAATCAGAACCAATTGACTCCTGACTAAAGGCATCACATTGACATCGTAGTTAGTGACATCACACATCATAAAAGTCATCAAGCTTTGTGGAGATGCAGCAGGAATGCAGGATTTCCTGCCATCACTGAACCTCTTAGCTGTCTGCCAAGGGTGCTGATCCGAAACTGGCATGAGCTGAGGCAAGTCTAGAGGGAGACACTGTATAAATCAATGCTCCTCTGGGATGGAAAGCCTCAGAATGAGTCCTCAAAGGAGAAAGATAAGAAAGAGGAAATGGGAGAGCACACATTTCTGCATAGGCCTGTGGGCAAAGAAATCTGCACAGAATGTCCTGGGGCCATCTTACATATCCATACAACCTGCCAGAAGCCTTCCTTATTACAAATGAGTTTTGGCTTTCTCTAATGTGCTATAATCACGGAGGTATAGATCAGTGGTATGCAAACCTTTTCATACTGAGCCCCCATTGAGTAGAAATATTTTTTCTAACTCCCCCCCACCTAGAGGTTGCCCCTACTAGGGGGCCCAAAGCATGTCAACGGGAGCCCCAGGTTCTTTAAAATATAAGCAGATGTTCTACTTATGTTTTCTATTAAACGTAGTCAGCATAATCATGTTTATATTAAAATCAGTAATCTTAATGACTTTTTGAAGAATATGGCCCACCCTCCCCCCAGGGCATCCCCCTGACCCTCCTAGAGGGGCTAGGCACCCAGTTTTAAAACCAAAAGTGTAGATGGAGAGTAGAGTTTGTCTATATAGGACAGACATACTGGATGCACCAGAGCGAGATTGATTGTTTTATGATTCTGTGGTCTATAATTTTAATGCAAAAATACTCCATGTTTTGGTGTTACTCTATTTATTTATTTTTACATTTATAAAGTGCACAAAAACCAAACAGGCCTCAAGGCACAGTGCTTAGGAGAGAAAAGGGGGGATGCATGAGGAAGTAGAGTGTTACAGTACCAAGTTCATGAGGGGCACCGCGAGGCAACAAGTCAAAAAGTATGAGTTTGTGTTGGTTAAAGTGACAGGTTTGAAGTTGTTTCCTGAAGGTCCAGTGGCGAAGCTCATTCCGCAAATAGGAAGGAAAGCTGTTCCAGACGCAAGCAGCAGTGACCAGGAGGCGCCTCCTGCTCTGCTGCATTTGAAGCATGGAGTGGCCAGAAGGTTGCAGTAGGGCAATCTTGTGGGTCTGGCGGACTTGGTCTTGGCAACCCATTGAGAGCAGTAGATAAGTGCTGTGTTGGTAAGACAACGGTGTGTTATGGATAGAATTTTTAAGTTGATTATATCGTTTGTAGGTAGCCAGAGTGCTGCTTTTCTGTCAGCTGGGACATGAACTATTGAAACTTAAGAAAAAAAAAAATTGCACTGAAGTGCATGGACATTTCTGGTATGAATACCTAAAAGTAAATCTGGTACCCCTAGGACTACAAGTTAGGAACGAACCAGCATTATTCTTAGACGATTCTGAATATTTGCTGGACTTCAGTAAAATCTCCACTAAATGTGACCGATGGTTTTGGTCCTCTGTTGAATTAATTTCACTTCGGTAACTTGCTTTGTCCAATTTACAAGATGGATTTGGACCAATGATTATGGTCTACTGTTGAACTCTTTCCATCGTCCTAATTTTTTATTTTTTTTATTTTTCATACCGAATATTTGGTGATTGTTGTTTGATAGCTGTAATCCACCTGCCTAGTACAAACACTTTCAGATTTAGGACTTTGGTTGGTTGGTTTTTCCATTTTGTTTTCTCAATATATTTTGCTGTGATTTCGCAACACACGAATACTACTAACCCACCAATGATGTTACAATAAGATGCTATACTTTTTAAAACCTTTTTATTATGCTACATTTTGTTGTTATTCTGTTTAATTATAATTGCAGATAATTAACCGTATTTGAAAAAGAAAAAGACAAAAACAAAAAATTGAATAAAGTAACTGCCAATATTAAAAAAGTAGTGTTTCAAGGTACTGGTTTTATCTTGAAATGTTGATTTTTTGATTTCAAGGATACTTGGCTCATTGATCTTTGAGCAATATGTTGAAATAAGGACAACAAAGTAATTTAGGCACTCTAAATTAAGTGTAATGCCAAAAAATGTACTTGTGGTTGGAGCCCCCCTTTTTGTTCTCTGCTGAATACTAGCCCTTTATTCTTCCACATTAGAGGCCATCACTTCTGTTACAAAGTATCAAGATACAGTCCTACTGTAATAGGGATTTACGATCTGTTAGATGACAACTAATGTCAATTGTGGTCACAGGACCACCGGAAACTAGAGAATCCTACCTTTAAGATTCTATCTTTGGAACTGTACTTTGGCAACACTGTGGGACTTGCAGGCAATGCCACACAGGCCCTGTAATACTTCCCCCGCCCCCCTCCTTTTCCTTCTGCTTTCTCACTTTCCTCCCTCTCCATACGACATTAAGATGGAACATACACCGAGTTTCATGGAAGATCAGATTAGTAACATCATACTTGGACCATCTATGTTTAACATGCAAGGGGCTAATGAACTCATTACAACCACTACATCTGGTGAAGAACTATTGAAACTTAAGAACATTTTTTTCGCACAGAAGTGCATGGACATTTCTTGTGCGAATACCTAAAAGTAAATCTGGCACCCCTAGGACTACAAGTTAGGAACAAACCAGCATTATTCTTAGACGATCCTGAATATATGCTGGACTTCAGTAAAATCTCCACTAAATGTGACCAATGGTTTTGGTCCTCTGTTGAATTCATTTCACTTCCGTAACTTACTTTGTCCAACTTACAAGGTGGTTTTGGACCAATGATTATGGTCCACTGTTGAACTCTTTCCATCGTCCTAATTATTTATTTATTTATTTTTATACAGAATATTTGGTGATTATTTGTTTGATAGCTGTAATTCACCTGCCTAGTACAAACACTTTCAGATTTAGGACTTTGGTTGGTTGGTTTATCCATTTTGTTTTTCTCAATATGTTTTGCTTTGATTTCACAACACACAAATAGTACTAACCCACCAATGATGTTACAATTGGATGATACACTTTTTAAAACTTTTTTATTATACTACATTGTGTTGTTATTCTGTATAATTATAATTGCAGATGATGAACTGTATTTGAAAAAGAAAATACAAAAAGACAAAATTGAATAAAGTAACTGCCAATATTAAAAAAACAGTGTTTCAAGATACTGGTTTTATCTTGAAATGTTGGTTTCTTGATTTCAAAGATACTTAGCTCATTGATCTTTGAGCAATATGTTGAAATAAGGACAACAAAATAATTTAGGCACTCTAAATTAAGTGTAATGCCAAAAAATGTACTTGTGGTTGGAGCCCCCCATTTTGTTCTCTACTGAATACTAGCCCTTTATCCTTCCACATTAGGGGCCATCCCTTCCGTTACAAAGTTCCAGAGGCAAGCAGCAGTGACCAGGAGGCACCTCCTGCTCTGCTGCGTTTGAAGCATGGAGTGGCCAGAAGGTTGCAGTAGGGCAATCTTGTGGGTCTGGCGGACTTGGTCTTGCAACCGATTGAGAGCAGTAGATAAGTGCTGTGTTGGAAAGACAACGATGTGTTATGGATAGAATTTTTAAGTTGATTCTATCGTTAATAGGTAGCCAGAGTGCTGCTTTTCTGTGAGCTGGGACATGAACTATTGAAACTTAAGAAAACAAAAATGTGCACGGAAGTGCATGGACATTTCTTGTGCGAATACCTAAAAGTAAATCTGGCACCCCTAGGACTACATGTTAGGAACAAACCAGCATTATTCTTAGACGATCCTGAATATATGCTGGACTTCAGTAAAATCTCTACTAAATGTGACCAATGTTTTTGGTCCTCTGTTGAATTCATTTCACTTCCGTAACTTGCTTTCCAATTTACAAGGTGGTTTTGGACCAATGATTATGGTCCACTGTTGAACTCTTTCCATCGTCCTAATTTTGTATTTTTTTATTTTTTATACCGAATATTTGGTGATTGTTGTTTGATAGCTATAGTCCACCTGCCTAGTACAAACACTTTCAGCTTTAGGACTTTGGTTGGTTGGTTTTTCCATTTTGTTTTCTCAATATGTTTTGCTGTGATTTTGCAACACACGAATAGTACTAACCCACCAATGATGTTACAATTGGATGCTATACTTTTTAAAACCTTTTTATTATGCTACATTTTGTTGTTATTCTGTTTAAATATAATTGCAGATAATTAACCGTATTTGAAAAAGAAAAAGACAAAAACAAAAAATTGAATAAAGTAACTGCCAATATTAAAAAAGTAGTGTTTCAAGGTACTGGTTTTATCTTGAAATGTTGATTTTTTGATTTCAAGGATACTTGGCTCCTTGATCTTTGAGCAATATGTTGAAATAAGGACAACAAAGTAATTTAGGCACTCTAAATTAAGCGTAATGCCAAAAAATGTACTTGTGGTTGGAGCCCCCCTTTTTGTTCTCTGCTGAATACTAGCCCTTTATTCTTCCACATTAGAGGCCATCACTTCTGTTACAAAGTATCAAGATACAGTCCTACTGTAATAGGGATTTACGATCTGTTAGATGACAACTAATGTCAATTGTGGTCACAGGACCACCGGAAACTAGAGAATCCTACCTTTAAGATTCTACCTTTGGAACTGTACTTTGGCAACACTGTGGGACTTGCAGGCAATGCCACACAGGCCCTGTAATACTTCCCCCGTCCCCCTCATTTTCCTTCTGCTTTCTCACTTTCCTCCCTCTCCATACGACATTAAGATGGAACATACACCGAGTTTCATGGAAGATCAGATTAGTAACATCATACTTGGACCATCTATGTTTAACATGCAAGGGGCTAATGAACTCATTACAACCACTACATCTGGTGAAGAACTATTGAAACTTAAGAACATTTTTTTCGCACAGAAGTGCATGGACATTTCTTGTGCGAATACCTAAAAGTAAATCTGGCACCCCTAGGACTACAAGTTAGGAACAAACCAGCATTATTCTTAGACGATCCTGAATATATGCTGGACTTCAGTAAAATCTCCACTAAATGTGACCAATGGTTTTGGTCCTCTGTTGAATTCATTTCACTTCCGTAACTTACTTTGTCCAACTTACAAGGTGGTTTTGGACCAATGATTATGGTCCACTGTTGAACTCTTTCCATCGTCCTAATTATTTATTTATTTATTTTTATACAGAATATTTGGTGATTATTTGTTTGATAGCTGTAATTCACCTGCCTAGTACAAACACTTTCAGATTTAGGACTTTGGTTGGTTGGTTTATCCATTTTGTTTTTCTCAATATGTTTTGCTTTGATTTCACAACACACAAATAGTACTAACCCACCAATGATGTTACAATTGGATGATACACTTTTTAAAACTTTTTTTATTATACTACATTGTGTTGTTATTCTGTATAATTATAATTACAGATGATGAACTGTATTTGAAAAAGAAAATACAAAAAGACAAAATTGAATAAAGTAACTGCCAATATTAAAAAAACAGTGTTTCAAGATACTGGTTTTATCTTGAAATGTTGGTTTCTTGATTTCAAGGATACTTAGCTCATTGATCTTTGAGCAATATGTTGAAATAAGGACAACAAAATAATTTAGGCACTCTAAATTAAGTGTAATGCCAAAAAATGTACTTGTGGTTGGAGCCCCCCATTTTGTTCTCTACTGAATACTAGCCCTTTATCCTTCCACATTAGGGGCCATCCCTTCCGTTACAAAGTTCCAGAGGCAAGCAGCAGTGACCAGGAGGCACCTCCTGCTCTGCTGCGTTTGAAGCATGGAGTGGCCAGAAGGTTGCAGTAGGGCAATCTTGTGGGTCTGGCGGACTTGGTCTTGCAACCGATTGAGAGCAGTAGATAAGTGCTGTGTTGGAAAGACAACGATGTGTTATGGATAGAATTTTTAAGTTGATTCTATCGTTTATAGGTAGCCAGAGTGCTGCTTTTCTGTGAGCTGGGACATGAACTATTGAAACTTAAGAAAAAAAAAATGTGCACGGAAGTGCATGGACATTTCTTGTGCGAATACCTAAAAGTAAATCTGGCACCCCTAGGACTACATGTTAGGAACAAACCAGCATTATTCTTAGACGATCCTGAATATATGCTGGACTTCAGTAAAATCTCCACTAAATGTGACCAATGTTTTTGGTCCTCTGTTGAATTAATTTCACTTCCGTAACTTGCTTTCCAATTTACAAGGTGGTTTTGGACCAATGATTATGGTCCACTGTTGAACTCTTTCCATCGTCCTAATTTTGTATTTTTTTATTTTTTATACCGAATATTTGGTGATTGTTGTTTGATAGCTGTAGTCCACCTGCCTAGTACAAACACTTTCAGATTTAGGACTTTGGTTGGTTGGTTTTTCCATTTTGTTTTCTCAATATGTTTTGCTGTGATTTTGCAACACACGAATAGTACTAACCCACCAATGATGTTACAATTGGATGCTATACTTTTTAAAACCTTTTTATTATGCTACATTTTGTTGTTATTCTGTTTAATTATAATTGCAGATAATTAACCGTATTTGAAAAAGAAAAAGACAAAAACAAAAAATTGAATAAAGTAACTGCCAATATTAAAAAAGTAGTGTTTCAAGGTACTGGTTTTATCTTGAAATGTTGATTTTTTGATTTCAAGGATACTTGGCTCATTGATCTTTGAGCAATATGTTGAAATAAGGACAACAAAGTAATTTAGGCACTCTAAATTAAGTGTAATGCCAAAAAATGTACTTGTGGTTGGAGCCCCCCTTTTTGTTCTCTGCTGAATACTAGCCCTTTATTCTTCCACATTAGAGGCCATCACTTCTGTTACAAAGTATCAAGATACAGTCCTACTGTAATAGGGATTTACGATCTGTTAGATGACAACTAATGTCAATTGTGGTCACAGGACCACCGGAAACTAGAGAATCCTACCTTTAAGATTCTACCTTTGGAACTGTACTTTGGCAACACTGTGGGACTTGCAGGCAATGCCACACAGGCCCTGTAATACTTCCCCCGTCCCCCTCCTTTTCCTTCTGCTTTCTCACTTTCCTCCCTCTCCATACGACATTAAGATGTTACATACACCGAGTTTCATGGAAGATCAGATTAGTAACATCATACTTGGACCATCTATGTTTAACATGCAAGGGGCTAATGAACTCATTACAACCACTACATCTGGTGAAGAACTATTGAAACTTAAGAACATATTTTTTCGCGCAGAAGTGCATGGACATTTCTTGTGCGAATACCTAAAAGTAAATCTGGCACCCCTAGGACTACAAGTTAGGAACAAACCAGCATTATTCTTAGACGATCCTGAATATATGCTGGACTTCAGTAAAATCTCCACTAAATGTGACCAATGGTTTTGGTCCTCTGTTGAATTCATTTCACTTCCATAACTTACTTTGTCCAACTTACAAGGTGGTTTTGGACCAATGATTATGGTCCACTGTTGAACTCTTTCCATCGTCCTAATTATTTATTTATTTATTTTTATACGGAATATTTGGTGATTTTTTGTTTGATAGCTGTAATTCACCTGCCTAGTACAAACACTTTCAGATTTAGGACTTTGGTTGGTTGGTTTATCCATTTTGTTTTTCTCAATATGTTTTGCTTTGATTTCACAAAACACAAATAGTAATAACCCACCAATGATGTTACAATTGGATGATATACTTTTTAAAACTTTTTTATTATACTACATTGTGTTGTTATTCTGTATAATTATAATTGCAGATGATGAACTGTATTTGAAAAAGAAAATACAAAAAGACAAAATTGAATAAAGTAACTGCGAATATTAAAAAAACAGTGTTTCAAGATACTGGTTTTATCTTGAAAAGTTATCTTGAAATGTTGGTTTCTTGATTTCAAGGATACTTAGCTCATTGATCTTTGAGCAATATGTTGAAATAAGGACAACAAAATAATTTAGGCACTCTAAATTAAGTGTAATGCCAAAAAATGTACTGGTGGTTGGAGCCCCCCATTTTGTTCTCTACTGAATACTAGCCCTTTATCCTTCCACATTAGGGGCCATCCCTTCCGTTACAAAGTTCCAGAGGCAAGCAGCAGTGACCAGGAGGCACCTCCTGCTCTGCTGCGTTTGAAGCATGGAGTGGCCAGAAGGTTGCAGTAGGGCAATCTTGTGGGTCTGGCGGACTTGGTCTTGCAACCGATTGAGAGCAGTAGATAAGTGCTGTGTTGGAAAGACAACGGTGTGTTATGGATAGAATTTTTAAGTTGATTCTATCGTTTATAGGTAGCCAGAGTGCTGCTTTTCTGTGAGCTGGGACATGAACTATTGAAACTTAAGAAAAAAAAAATGTGCACGGAAGTGCATGGACATTTCTTGTGCGAATACCTAAAAGTAAATCTGGCACCCCTAGGACTACATGTTAGGAACAAACCAGCATTATTCTTAGACGATCCTGAATATATGCTGGACTTCAGTAAAATCTCCACTAAATGTGACCAATGATTATGGTCCACTGTTGAACTCTTTCCATCTTCCTAATTTTGTATTTTTTTATTTTTTATACCGAATATTTGGTGATTGTTGTTTGATAGCTGTAGTCCACCTGCCTAGTACAAACACTTTCAGATTTAGGACTTTGGTTGGTTGGTTTTTCCATTTTGTTTTCTCAATATGTTTTGCTGTGATTTTGCAACACACGAATAGTACTAACCCACCAATGATGTTACAAATGGATGTTATACTTTTTAAAACGTTTTTATTATGCTACATTTTGTTGTTATTCTGTATAATTATAATTGCAGATGATGAACTGTATTTGAAAAAGAAAAAGACAAAAACAAAAAATTGAATAAAGTTACTGCCAATATTAAAAAAGCAGTGTTTCAAGATACTGGTTTTATCTTGAAATGTTGATTTCTTGATTTCTAGGATACTTGGCTCATTGATCTTTGAGCAATATGTTGAAATAAGGACAACAAAATAATTTAGGCACTCTAAATTAAGTGTAATGCCAAAATATGTACTTGTGGTTGGAGCCCCCCTTTTGGTACTCTACTGAATACTAGCCCTTTATCCTTCCACATTAGGGGCCATCCCTTCCGTTACAGAGTTCCAGAGGCAAGCAGCAGTGACCAGGAGGCACCTCCTGCTCTGCTGCGTTTGAAACATGGAGTGGCCAGAAGGTAGCAGTAGGGCAATCTTGTGGGTCTGGCGTACTTGGTCTTTGCAACCCATTGAGAGCAGTAGATAAGTGCTGTGTTGGTAAGACAACAGTGTGTTATGGATAGAATTTTTAAGTTGATTCTATCATTTATAGGGAGCCAGAGTGCTGCTTTTCTGTGAGCTGGGACATGATTGCTTTTCGCTAGACCCAGAGCTGCTCATATAGCGTTATTCTGGACGGACTAGAGTTTCATGAGGTTGCATTATGAAGAGCTGGCAAAGAGAGAGTTACAGTAAACCAGCCGGGAGCCAATAAACGTTATGGCTATTGTCAAATGGTCCTCTTGGCAGCTATCAGTAGTTTACTGTTGTGGGCTGTTGTAGATGTGATTGCGTTGACTTGGCGTGCCATGCTGATGCTAGCATCCAAGTACACTCCAAGTGTTTTGACAGAGATAGAGACCGGGATAGGGCAGGCATCAATGTGAAAGAGATTAATGCAGGGTCGGATTTGGCGATGCGTGAGGGAGTGTCTACATTCAAGATTTCCGTTTTTTTATTGTTTAAGCAAAGTTGGTGTTAGGCCGTCCAGGATTTAACAGAGTCTTAAATGGTGTTGATGTGTCTTGATTCTTGATCATACATTACTGAGAGGGGACTAAGGATCTGGGTGTCATCAGCATAGTTAGTATAGGAGATGCCCAGAGAGTCAAGAAGGTTGAAAAGGGGTTTGGTGTAAATGTTGTATAGAGTGGGGTAGAAACAGGAGCCTTGAGGGACACCGCAGGAGACTTGGCTGGGGTTAGCTGCAGCACTTCCGACATATACTCGGGCAGTTCTGTCAGCGAGGAACAAAGCCAATCAGGTGGTGGCTTCCTGAGAAAAGTTGGTGGCAGAGGGTTTTGAGATTGACCAGGTTGAAGGCAGCGGATAGGTCAAGGAAAAGGAGGAGGGCGAGATGTCCTGCATCATGTCACATCTGACCAAGATGTTCCCATAGTCAGTTTGAATAGTTGAATAGTTACTATTGTGTCCTATATTTATGCTTAGTGCTTCATGTCTGATTCCTGACTTTTAAGCCCTTTAAGAATAAGTGTTTTACTCAGAAATGTAACAGAACATACTTTATCATCCTTATAAGCCCTTTGGAAATTGCTGCTTGGAAAGTGTAGGCAGGCCCATCTCCCATTTGAGCCTGTAACTCAATAAGTTATCATATGAAACAGTATGCTGTTGAATCGCGCCTCTGTAAAACCTCATGACCTGCCATACTGCCACTGCGCAACACATTGTAACCACTGGTGCCAACGCATTACCAAATGCTATGGCATGAACATTTAAGGAGAAATATCTAGAAAGATAGCTACAATCCTAAACCTGAAAAAGTGTCCTTCCAGGAATGAATTATTTAATATAGCAATTTATTTGACATTCAAATTTTTGGTGCTGAGCAAGATACATCCATCAATCCTTTCCATTTAATCAAAGAAGGCGGGAAAGATGTATCATTCAAGTGGAAGTACAGACACGTCCTTTTGTGTCTCATGCATTTTCAAGGGTTTGTTTAAAAAAAGTAATTTCTAGGCAAATAATAAAAAACATACATGTCGTACAAATGTGTAATACAAAACACATCTCACAACAAAAGACAGCCATGAAACAGAGGAAAGAAATTCTTATTGAACAGTTCACTTTAGACTCAAAACAATACATCTGACGAAATAATTGTTATCTATAATTCGTTCCTGCGGGACTCATTTTCAGGTTTAGGATTTTGGTTACCCCTGTCCCTTCTAGAGTCGGGATGTGCCCTCAGGTTTTCACCTTCATAGAAAGATAGCTAAGCAGGTTAAGTGCTCACTGCTGGGACCCGTGTGAGATCAGCACATCACAGGTGTGAGTTCTAGCAAGGTCTACACAGAATTTCATCTTGCTGGGGTCGACATGTGAATATTCATTTCAGTCACCAAATAATAATAATTTTATATGAGTGTTTTGTGTAAAGTGCTTTAACGCATTCTCGATATAAGTAAATGATTATTATAATTGCTTAAATGTTAGCATCAATAGTTCCAAGCATTGGCTCAGAATTATGTCATAGTCTTAAATTAGTGTCACTTTAAATGTGACAATCTGTGACTCTTATTCAGCTTCAGATCTGCCTGTATGAACATCATATTCAAGTGTTTCTTTGCTTCCTTAAGATAATTGTATCTTCTTATGTACTGGCATGTCTGAATCTGCATGAGACTGTGTTATGAATGCATCGGGATGACATTGATCTATATCAAAGAGTGTATAAATGGATAATATATAATTGGGTATTTTGTAATGTGTTGGCACAAGTAGCTACATTTCTTGTTAATATAGTGCAAACTTTGATCAACAACCATAGGTTCTCCTCAACCGAATATAACTCCTGGACACACCACTGTCCACTTCTGTCCCTCAACCCATCTGGTGGCCATGAACCACATGAGAAATACTTAGAAAAAGAACTTCTATTGCCATATCTCCTCCTGAAAACTGGATAGGGCAGATGGTGGAAGCGTGGAAGGTCACAGACAGGAATAAAGCCTGAGATCATGCTGGAAGCAGGCCTTGCACATCAAGCATGCTGAAAGCTGACAGGGAGGTGATCTGTGTGTGTAGTGCATAGATGAGAAAGGGCACAATGGCAGCTCCAGTCACAGTTCTTTTGTAGCCAGCCTAGATCCTATCACGACGCTGCTGGAGGGTGATGGCCGCTTATAGCCAAGGGAGTGGACACCATCCTAAGGCTGAAACAAGGCCCTTGTATCATGCGCAGTAAAGCATGCACACATTCACAGGTATGTGTAAATCTTTGTACTCTCCCACCTCCCATCCAGCCCCCATCCCCTGATTGGTTTTCAGTAACCCACTTAGAGCACACACCCAGGGCAGCACCAGAGGTTCTTGGTGAAGGACCAGAGGTAAAGGATACTAGCTCCTGAAGAGGCAGATTCAGACCGCGTTGGCCCGAGTAAGCCTGCGGTGCCTGCAGCCAGCAGCGTCTTACCAGGTCAGAGACCTAGAATAACTTGTCGAAATTCATTGTAACACCTCCTGTTGAGTCCTTCTGCTATTAGATTTGACTCTAACCAAATGCTGCCTTCAGTAATTAGCACCAATAGGCATATTCATCACCTAATTACCCTGTACACCCTAGCCATATATTATCCAAACCAGAGCTGTATTGTTCTCAGATGGCCCTAAGCCAAACATTGCTTTGAGTAGATTGTACCCAGCCACGTGTGCCACATAACAGCCTCTCACATCTAGCCAGACTGTCCCAGACAACGGCACTGAGACAGACAGCCTTCCATCAAAATTCACCTGACTGTGCCAGCTAACTCTATGCAGGAGTTACAAATGCAATCTTTCAGATTACCACTTGCCTTTTGCGTTCCTGTTACTGCTGCTACTGTACTTAGTACCGTCCCCTCGCATTGGGCCATTTCTCCCTCCCTCCAGGTGTCCCAAATCTACGTTCTGCTATTAGATCTGCTGTTATTGCTTTTACTGTTATTGCATTCACTGTTGTCCCCCCCGTGTTAGGCCCTTTCTCCCTCTATCCAGGTGTCCCAAATCTAGGTGCTGCTATTACATCTATGGTTATTGCCTTCACTGTTATTAGCATTTACTGTTGTTCCCCTTGTTAGTCCCTTTATCCAGGTGTCCCAAATCTAGGTGCTGCTATGACATCTAGGGTTATTTCTTTTACTATTATTGTATTCACTGTTATCCCCTGTGTTAGGCCCTTTCTCCCTCTATCCAGGTATCCCAAATCTAGGCGCTGCTATTACATCTAGGGTTATTGCATTTACTGTTGTCCCCCGTGTAAGGCCCTTTCTCCCTCTATCCAGGTGTCCCAAATCTAGGTGCTGGTATTTAATCTTTAGCTTTTGCATTTACTGCTGTCCCCCATGTTAGGCCCTTTCTCCCTATATCCAGGGGTCCCAAATCTAGGCGCTGTTATTACATCTATGGTTATTGCATTTACAGTTGTCCCCCGTGTTAGGCCCTTTCCACCTCTGTCCTGGTGTCCCAAATCTAGGTGCTGCTATTACATCTATGGTTATTGCATTTACTGTGGTCCACCATGTTAGGCCTTCTCCCTCTATCTAGGTATTCCCATTCCAAGTGCTGCTATCTAGGTGATTCCAATATAGAGGCTGCTAACTGGGTGTTCCCAATCTAGGTGCTACTATTACACCTCTGTAATTGCATTTACTGTTCCCCCCTTGTTAGACCCTTTCTCCCTCTATCCAGGTGACCCAAATTATAGGTGCTACTATTGCATTACCACTCAGTACATCCCTTGACCTCCCCTCCTGGATGGAAATACCACATCAAAAAAGACTGCTGCCCGGAACCCTCATCCCTGCCCCTTCTGCATCATACCCAACCACCATAACTCACCGCTCCGGCGCATAACCTCCCTTAACTTCCCCTTAACTTCATGAACCCCCCCTACATCCCAAATCAGGTCACCACCTACAACCATTGCCCCTTAACACTGATAAACACTGACCCCCATTGGAAACCCTCAATTATCTTTCTGCCTCTAACTCTAAGATCAAAGGAGCACTCTGGCACACCCAACACCCCACGGCTCAAACCCTCACCCCACATACCTCAACCCACCTGAACATATCATTCTCCCTCTACGCCCTGGCATCTATTGAGAACAATCCCCACTCCCCGTCCACACACCCAGCACAATCTCAAACTCACAAGCCAGAGGAGCTATCTGGCGCTCCAAACATCACAAGTCCCCCGCCACTATCGCGGCATCCCTTCGCTCACTCAGGAACTCCTCCACCAGAGCAACCCCCCAACATCAGCTCTCCCTGCCATTGCCAATCCCCCTCTGACACCCGCATTACCACACAGCCACTCGTGTAGAGTCCCTACAACATTGTCATCCCTCTACCAACACGCTTCCCATCCATGCCCCCCACTGCAGTCCCACACTTCCACACCCGTACCACCTCTCCCTTGAAAACCCAGCATCCCCTTGACAGCGTGATCCCTCAAGGACAGCTACACCCCACAAACTCTGCACAACCTGCCCCTCATTTACACCTGGAATACCCTCTCATCCTACCTCCCACATCGCCCTCCCAGCTCAGCTCCTACTCGACCCCCACCCACAGACCTCCTTCTTCATACCCTTTCCCTTCTCTGAAAGTAGCACATCCCCTTCTCCCTCTGACCCTCCTACTCTCTCTCACACCCCTCTGGCAGCCTAACCCACAAAATGCAGAAAGGATGACCGGCCCTCTCCCTCAACTCTCCAAACCTCAACACTTCTCCATCGGTACAACCTCCCATCCCCATCCTTCCCCCTACCATCAGACACCCCCCTCTCCTCTCCCCCCATCTCCACCTCCTTGTTCTTGTCTTCTCACCCAGTACACCTAAATCCCTAGCGCCCTCCAGAATCGAATCACAAACAACTAGCCTAACTGCTCACACTACCCGTGCACCACTCACCACCCTTCCCCAATCCTTCCCACACTTACATACCTAACACTGCCCACATACTCTTGCCAACGACCTATCCCACTCACCGACCCTCAAAGGCTACATGCATCCACATCCCTCAGTACCCCCCCCCACTGATTCACGCCCCACCTGAAGACTTTCAAAAGTCAAAATAACTCTCTTGAGCACAAATGGCGAGCATCTAAAACCACTCTCAGCAGATCTATGTTCGCCCACCACCACCGTATTTACAAATCCGAATTCCGAAAGGACAAAAAGTCTTATTACAGTACACAGATTCGGAAATGTGGCAGCAAAGAACTCCACAAGATCATCTCAGAATTTGTGAAACCTACTTGCACTTCTGCCCAAATCACCCCCACACAAATGCACTGTGACTACCTCTCGCTACATTTCTACAACATTGCACTTGACAGGATGGCAACCCTTAACACCAAACTCTCCACCCTCACCCCCTGTCCCACACCTACCCCTCCTGATACCATTGTCATGATGACCGCAGTGCCCATCTCGAGAAACGAGTTCCTAGATCTACTATCCGGCAGCAGACCCTCTGGATCCCCCCTTGGCCCCTGTCCCGCCTCTCTTCTGAAAGAAATATTCTCCTCTACTTGTGCAGTAGAACATGCAAGGTCCCTACTAAACGACTCCCTCACCTCTGGCACCTTTCCAGAGGCCTTTAAAATAGTGCATGTCAAACCACTTCTAAAAAAAGGTATCCCTCGACACCCTTGACCTTAAGAACTACAGGAAAATCTCCAACACCATATTTCTGGCAAAACTCATTGACCGAGCTGCATACTCCCAGCTCAACCGCTTTGTAGAATCCAACAAACTACTCGACCCCGCACAATCAGGCTTCAGGCCATGCCATGGAACAGAAAACACTCTGATCTCGTTCTGGTATGATCTCAAGGTTGCAGCAGACTCTTAGGGTTGCGCATGGCTAATTCTCCTTGATCTGCTAGCAGCTTTTGACACTGTTAAAAATTCTATCCTCCATTTGGCCACCAGGGGGCACACGGATGATGATCGCCTCCGTGTGAGCTCCTAGCCCACAAGCCCCAAAAGTGACCTGAGCCCCCCCACCTTTGCCCCCCCCGGGCCCAACAACGGGAAGCGCCCGCCCGCCCCATGAGCGAAAACCTGCCGAAAATCGGACTTGCAGGACAGAAGAAAACTCTGTTGGAACTTGTCCCCCTCTCGCCCACGAGGACACAAACCGGAGACGACGCCCGCGGCACCCGCCCACTCCCTCTGCTTCATCCGCGGTGCCGCTGCGCCGGGCCCAGGCGCCGGAGGAGGCCACGGACACCCAGCCGCCCCGACGTGATTAGAGGACCGGCCATTCCAGGCGTCCCCGTGCGCACTCCCCGCATCTCGGGACATCGGCCCGGCGACAGGCGGGAGCGGGCCGCGGAGGTAGGTGCCCGCCCTCCCCTCCCACGCACCATGCTTTGACAGGGGCCCACTCCCCATCCCACGCTCTCATCGAGGACCTGGCCTTCTACCGCCCACAGAGGGCCCCATCAAACACAAGGGCCCAGCTGGAGGTGGCCCCAAACTCGGTACGGACCTGCTCGCCCAGAGCAAGTCACACTCCGGCTCATCGGTAACTGTTGCACTACGTAACTACGCAGCACCAACCCCAGGGGATCACAAAGTCACCCGTGACGCCCAACAGCAGGGACCCCACACAGTAATTGAAGTGCCGCTCGCACGCCGGCTTCGTCTGCCCCTAGCCAGACCTAGGCGGGCAATTCCTGCGGACTCCGGACACAGCAGAATACTCACTGGTGCACCGTGGCAGGGCAGAGGGTTGGGCCCCCACTCCTGGGGCGAGTGCCCTCCTCTGGCGAGGCCCCGGCTCACGACTTAAACAGGACACGGTTAAGTGGCCTACCAACGGAGAACAGCGAAATACCTGGAGGTGCCCACCCCCCCGCCTCACCATTACGGGACTGCATTGAGACTCAGACCCCCCAGACACGACATCGGACCCACTGAGTGAGACAGAGCGGAGCGGAGGGTAGAGCCCCTGGAACCAGGGCGTGTGCCTCCTCCCACTCCTCCAAAAGAATTCCCGCTACCAGAACCATCACCCCGGTGCCCGCCAATATTGTCAACACACCAGGCCCGAGGAGACGGCCTCCGAACCTGAGGCGTGCACCTCCGCGCCCGCGAGGGCTCCATGAACACATGAACACTCAGAGTAAGCTTGCCAAGTACGCCTATACTCTGTCACAGGCCCACAACTGCAGACCAACGATGTCAGTCGAGGCCTCCGAAACGGGGGCAGCTGCTACCAAAGGAGACATCGCCGCCCTTCTGACTGAAATTCGGAACATGGGTGCCAACCTCGGCGGTAAAATGGACAAGATGACCCAGAGGATAGACAACATCGAGGAAAGACTAGAGGGAGTTGAGAACAATCAAGCCTCAATCGACATCCTAGAGATCCAAATGGACCTAAGAATACGAAATATAGAGAAGAAAGAAGACGAGATCCGCCTAAAGATAGACGATTTAGAAAATAGAGAGAGAGAAGGAATAACCTTTTGTTTTTTGGAATTCCGGAGAGAGAAGGGGAGACAGAAGAAGACCTCAAACAAACGATACATGATATTGTCAAAATCCTGACAGCGGATGAAGACATCAATGAACTCAAGATCGAAAGAATTCACAGAGCTGGTGGCCCCCTGGTGGCCCGAGGTCGGTCCTCGCCAGATTCCACAGGTATCAGGACAGAACAAGGATACTGGCGAAAGCTAGATCTGGAGGCACCCTTACCCTTGGAGGGGCCCAGATTACTATCTACCAGGACCTTTCATCACTGACACTGGCTCTACGTCGCCTCTGTGGTCCTCTCACGAGATGGCTAAAAGAACAAGGCACAAGATATGGATGGGGATATCCCTTCTCTCTCGCGTTCGAACACGGGAGCAGGAAGATCCTACTCCGCTCCGAGGAAGAGATCCGAGAATGCATCGCCGACCTCGTCGGACCGCCATCAGGTGAGGGAACCCAGAATACCCCTGCACACGACAGATCGGGATGGGAACTTCAGGGCCCGAGAAGGAAACGAGTAAAAGGATCCAGGAAGTTCAGGCGACCCAATGACACATCGGATAGCAACAAATGACACTGCAAACCCAAGCTCTACACTCCGGCAACCATTGTTTCCACGATACCCGCAGGGGACCTATCTACATCCTGGATCGCGGCACCCCTGTATCTCTGATTTCATCATGTGACAAGTGAACTGCCTGAACCGCAAACGAGAACTGCTGAGGGACGTAGACGCCGGAAACCGCATGTATCATAATGTATATTTGCCTACAGCTTAAATTGTTGGTGTTCGACACATTACTGTTTCTTATATAATTTCTGCGAGAGGGGGAGTGGGGGCTCAAAATGCTATGTTGATGTTATTAGTTGACGGGGTCGTGCGGTTACGACCCCCGCTGGTGGTCCGACAGTAGACCGGCTGTTTACATCCAGTCCAACTCGGACGCCATCACAAACAGACAGAAACCCTCATTGAAGAACCAAAGAGCAACGCAAGAGAACAGAGGGCAAGGGGTATGATGTTCAATACCCTACAGGGATGGGGGGTGGGAGGGACACGGGGGATGGCACACCCTCAGGTAAAGCCTCAGTTAAGGAGAGGCAGCTACGACATCACTTCCATCAAGGAAATTTCCTACAATGGGCAGCGTGACATTGCAAATGCTTGCTACGGACCTCTCAATGTCCCGCAGACATAACGAATCAAGTGACGGGCAGGGCATACTCAAAATAGGCACGCTGAATGTTAAGGGTCTCAACTCCCCCACCAAGAGATCGTTGGTAATGAGAGAGTTCAAGAGAGCCAATCTAGACATACCTTTCTTACAAGAAACCCGATACAGCAAGGGAGAAGAGAGGAAGGTTTTATACGCTAAACTGGGCTCTGAATACTGGGGCTCTGGCCCACTGAAGAAGGCGGGAGTCGGCATATTAATCAACAAAAAGATCCGATTTGAACTCACGAAATCATGGATGGATGTCAGTGGTAGAGCGCTGGTCCTAGTTGGGCAGGATACAAGGCACTGTCGTCACCCTGGCGGCGATATATGCCCCCAACACAGGACAAGACAGATTCCTGCAGAGGATAATCCCGAAAGTCATGAGCGAAGCAGAAGGCGACGTAATACTCGGTGGTGACCTGACCACGTGGATGGATCCAGAACAGGATAGACAATCTGGACGTACCTCTATACCCCCCCCAGCAAGCACCAGACGCCCACCGGTTGCAGATATGATGGCTGCCTACAATCTTACCCATGCATGGAGACATACCAATCCTAACCGAGCGGGCTTCACTTTCTTCTCAGCGGCATATGCAACCTTTTCCAGAATAGACTATATATATCTCACTGCAAATCTCATCACAGCAATGACAGAAGCCATTATAACCCCTATCTCATGGTCAGACCATGATATGGTCACGGTCACCTTTGATCAAATAGCCCGCCCTCGCAGATGCTCCAAATGGCGCTGTAACGAGGCCCTTTTTAAGGACCCAATTTTTCGGGATCAACTAGAGCAGGACATCACCCAATACTTTGAAATCAACAACACAGGGGAAACTTCTATGAATACAATTTGGGAGGCAGGCAAGTCGACCTGGAGAGGGCTTCTTATTAAAGAAGGAGCAGCGAAAAAAAGAGAAGGACAGTTGATAGAAAACAGGCTCCGTAAAGAGATTACCCAACTGGACCTCATGGCACAGTCAGCTCAACAGGATAGACTACAAAAGATTAAAGAGGCCAATGATAAGAGGGAGGAACTGCGACAACTGGAGGCGGATAACATTGCACACAAGCTTCAATATCTGAAGCAGAAACACTATGAACACGGAAATAAGGCGGGCGCCTTATTAGCTTCAAGACTGCGAGGTCAACACCAAGAGCGGTGGGTGCCCACGATCCAAACAGAAGGGAGCTCCCGCAAACCTCTTCCCCCCAGTGTCCCGGAAGCCTTCGTCGACTTTTACGAAGAGTTATATACCTCTCGAGCTGCCTCGCATCCAGAAGCAATAAGTGAATATATGGATAAAATTCCACTGCCCACTCTCCCATCTAATACTGCAGATACCTTGGAAGACCCCATCACAGGAGAAGAAATTGAAGAGGCAATCAAAATACTCGCAATGGGAAAAGCCCCCGGAAATGACGGGTACACGGCAGGGTTCTATAAGACCTTCAAGGATGCCCTTCTCCCATTCATGGTTGACCTGTTCAACAACATCCTCCAATCTGGTGTGGCACCCGAATCCTTCTCTGAGGCATTGATAACTGTCATCCCTAAGGAGGGTAAGGACCCAAAATTGTGTGCTTCCTACCGCCCAATATCCCTCCTGAATATCAATGCCAAAATCTATACGAGAGTTCTTACTGCAAGACTGGAGTCACACATGCCCGCAATAATCCACAATGACCAGGTGGGTTTCATCCTAGGCAGACATGGAGCGGACTCCACCCGGAAAACCTTGCACCTAGTCCACGAGGCACGAACATCATCGAACAAACCGGCGTTACTCTCAATTGATGCCGAGAAAGCATTCGACAGAGTTGAGTGGCATTTCCTAGAGGCCACACTAAAGAAGATAGGCCCCACACTCCGTCGAGGGATCAAAGCAATCTACACAGCCCCAAGAGACTTGGTCATGGTGAATGCCCAGTTCTCCCGCTGGTTTCCCCTCAGCAGGGGCACGAGACAGGGATGCCCCTTCTCGGCAATACTTCTTGCACTGTCCCTCGAACCCCTAGCCGTAATGCTGCGGGCAGACACTGCAGTAGAAGGGATATGGGTGAACGGCAAAGAATATAAGTTAGCCTTGTATGCGGACGACATTCTACTCCATGTGTCAAACCCAACATCTTTCATTCCGCGAGCGATCCAGCTGATAGAAGAATATGGCACACTCGCAGGATTCAAGATCTACAAATCCAAATCCACTCTCTTCCCACTCCACGATCCAACCCCGGAACATCAAATCGCCCTCGAACACCTCGGGCTGATCATCGGAGGCCCAACACTGAGATACTTGGGGATCAACTTAACGCGACACCTCGATGACCTTTACAAAGCCAACTTCCCTTCACTTCTCGAAGCCCTCAAGATTGATCTTAAAAAATGGAAACCACTGACAATCTCCTGGATTGGGCGCTTAAACGCAATTAAAATGGTGACTCTCCCACGGTTCCTATACCCCTTCCAGGTCTTACCCATTACAATCCCAAAGCACTTCTTCAGACAAGTCAGAAAGGCCATATTAGACTTCCTCTGGAATGGAAAGAAACCCAGAATCCCCTACGATGTCTTAATACTACCAAAGGATTTAGGAGGAGTAGGTCTGCCGGACATAGAACGCCATTATCAAGCTACACAGGTAAGAATTCTAATCCCACACCTACGAGATAGGAAGGACCTCCAATGGGTCCAATTGGACAACGACGTTTTAGCCAACGTGACTCTGGCAGAATGGCTATGGGTACCCAGAGCGAAACCTACGAGAAAGCTGCGTGACCACCCGATACTGGGCACAATGTGGAGCATATGGAGGAAGGGGAGAGCGATGTTGGGAGTCACCACGTGGCCTTCACCCCTGAGCCATCTCTGGTCCCCCGGGATCAGAGAAGAAATCCCGGAACATGCTAGATACCAATCGTGGTTTGATGCTGGCCTTGAGAGAGTCGGCCAGCTGTGGAGAAAAGGGAAATTCATCTCAATAATGGACCTAGAAGAAGCCCTCCAAATCCACCCAATACCAGTCTTCCTGTACCTGCGATTGAAGGGCGCTTTATCCAGGAAAGAATGGAAGGCCACCACACAGAGAGAACTAACGCCTTTTGAGATGATTCTAGACACAACTACCTCCTCCAAAAGCCTCATAGCGTTAATGTAAAGAGCCTTAATTACCAAAGACGACGCACCAAGCCGCCTTCTCAAAGCAAGATGGGAACGAGACTTCGCCAGAGAGTTCGATCAAAAAGCCTGGGAAAAGATTTGTGAGACGCCATCCAAAACATCAATCGCAGCCCAGTACAAATTGCACGCTATAAAACTGCTTCACAGATGGCAGTACAATCCATACAGACTGTCTTAGATGTTCCAGACCTCAAGTCCAAGATGTTGGCGACAATGTGGTATGAATGCCGACTACTGGCACATGTGGTGGGCCTGCCCCAAAGTGCGCATTTACTGGCAGGAGGTCCTGGGATGGATCAAACAACTGGACGGCATAGAGAGGGAATTGACACCCCTCCTGATCCTCTTTGGCCTCGAGGAAGAAGACGACGACATGATCAGGGTAAAAGGTCTGATATCCACTCTGTAACTCGTGGCAAGAGCTGCTCTAGTGATAAAATGGAAAGCCCCACACCTACCGGATAAGAAGGACTGGATACAAAAAGCCACAAACATCTACACGATGGAAAAAATAACTGCAATATTACATGACAAAGCCGCAAGACAAGAGGAAGTCTGGTGCGATTTCACCGCACAGTATATCCCACGCTCAACCATAGATGACTCTACACAGCAAGGATCTTAACGGTTAACTTGCGCCCCACTGGCGGAAAGCAAGACGACCCACGGCCTATAACCCTTGCCCTTCACAGTACGTATTGGAGATCTGCGACCTAAGGACGGTTGAAGAGGAACGCCATGCAGCCTACGTCGACTCAAAGTAGCATTGCCTTGAAAGGAGGAGACTTGACAATCTGGAAGGAGGGAGGGGGGAGGGGGGCAGGGCTTTCATTTTCTCTCCTCATTGGAATGATGAACATTAATGTTGTTAAATTTTGTTAAGGTGGACTTGAACTCTGACGCGAGATAATTCTCAGTGTGTAATATGTACGCACCTGTATGTTCAAATCCAATGTCAAAATTAATAAAACTTAAGTGTTAAAAAAAAAAAAATCTATCCTCCTTGACCGCCTCCACTCTCTAGGAATCCGTGACTTGCCACTCAAATGGATTGCCTCCTTCCTCAGCAACAGGAAACAGATTGCTTTCCACTCCCCTTTTGTCTCTACTGCTCGCTCTGTGAACACTGGGGTAACCCAAGGCACCTGCCTTTCTGCTCTCCTTTTCAAAATAAATCTGACCACTTTACCTGGAATCATCCATGCGCACAACCTCTCCTGTTGCAACTATGCTGAGGATAACCAAATTATCCTAAAAATTCCCAAAACAAGCACCAACCCACGTCCCAACCTAGAAGCTTGCCTCAGTGATATTGACCGATGGATGACAAGAAACCACATCCTCCTAACCCCAGATATAATTGAAATCATGGTGTGCAGCAATACTGCCCTTCTCTCCGACCACTCCCATGCCCCCCTGCCTTGGCACCCCCCACCCCCTCCAAATAATTCAAAAACCTCGGCTGCATTCTGTACTCAGGCCTAACCCTCCCCCGTCAGATCAATAATGTATCAAAATCCTGTCACTACCACCTTAAACTCCGTAGATGCATTTTCCCTTACCTCACATATCCCAAGAGACTTGCCGCCGTTATGTCCATTGTTATGTCGAGACTGGTCTATGCCAACTCCCTATACCTGGGACTACCAGCATACCAATTTAACAAACTCCAAAGAGCTCAAAACGCTGCCGCCAAACTCCTTCTCGCCCTGGGACTCTTAGACCACATCTCCCCCGCTCTCTGCACCCTTTACTGGCTCCCTGTCGGACAAAGGGCCACCTTCAAAAGCTTATGCATTACCTGCCAAGCAGTGCACAAGACCGGCCCAACGTACCTACAAGATAAGATTAAACACTACCTCCCATCATGCACCCTAAGATCAAGCATGGACCTCTTACTTGTGATTCCAACCTCCAATTCAGACAGGATTGGAGGATCCGCCTTCTCAACCTTGGCTCCAACTCTGTGGAACTCACTCCCCCCACATTCTAGACACCCAACGCTACATGGCCTTCCGCAAAGCTCTAAAAACCTGTCTCTTTCTGTAAACCTGATTAAGGCCATCTAGGACCATTGCAACCCTGCAACACCATGGACCACAGCTTCAATGACATTACATTGGAAAGTAATTACAGCCTGGGACAAATGTTCGAAGAGATACCAAGCAATGACACCACTGAAAGCGACTAATAAGTCACCAAGACAGAATCAGGAAACAGGTACCATAGATGACAACCGTAGTGTCCTGCAGGTGCTAGACATATGACCCGCTTCCTGAGTCTACTATGCATGTGTTGCTACCTGCTGTGTCATCTCCCTCTGAGTGCAGCTATCGCGAGCCGCTTGAATGTGTGAATGTAATCCGGAACAGTGGGCTTGTAAGAATAAAACATCCACTCCAGACACTCGCTTCTCCTATCACTATGCTTACTCTCTATTCTACACCAACACACAAAAGAACGCAGCTAAACCCCTCGATCAATGCGTTCGAGCTGCTCACATACGAACAATAATCCATGAATACCTCAACATTCTGCTACAACGCAGCTATACCCCACAAAACAATTGGCCCAGCTGCACACATAAGCGTCTTACACAGGCCTAATGCCGCCAGAATGCAGTCTCGGAGACCAACCACCAGACTGCACACATTCAACTGATCTCTCAATACCACCACACAATACCATCAGGCAATCGCATCAGCTGCTCACATATGGAGTGCACCCAAGCATCCTCTGATACCCTACTCTCTCGACTGACCTGGACTGCGTTCCCCGAAGGCGTTCAATCCACATGCGCTTTGAGGTCATATCAATGATAAATAGAGCTCTAGCTCTATATAAATGCCAAATAACATAACATGACATACTCTGCTGGTAATCCATACAATCCGGCTTCCTTTGATAAATTGTGTAATTTGCTCTAGGATTGCATGCAACGCCAGCAAGAGGGTTTCAATGGGGCCCCTTTGCGAGGCCTCTACGAGGTGATATTTACCCCTGTCTCTCATTGTAAGGACCTGGAGCGGACTGCAAAGATAATTGGCATATCTGTTCTTGCATCATTTGCTTGCATGCAGTCCAAATACAAAAATGTTGTCAATTTAATATAGACTTTTGTCTGTTGGTACAATAATAGTTGTATGTCTAAAAAGTGCTTAAGAGTGGATAGGCATTTCGAATGTGTATCAATGTAAGCCTTTCTTGGGAACGCTGGATTCTATTCCTGCACCAATCTCAGTAGGCCTCAGAGGATGGAAGTTTTCTTAATTATCACCTGCATCATGTGTAAGCTACTATGATACCTGCTCTGCATTTCCAATGAGATTCTCTGTATTATATCTCAAGTTTCAACAGAAGTCATGCTGAGCAATTTTGATGTAGCGAGCAAGATGGAAAGAATGCTTAATATCAGTGAGCGATAAACTGCGGGAAGCAAAGTAATTTGTTAAAATCACGCTCTGCTAATCTGGAGGTAGAACAAATCCAAGCTATTTTTAAATCATAAAATTAATTGATAGCTTTATGAAGAAAATTGCGACTGTAACTTATTTTTCCAATCCATGTAGCATTTCCACATATAGTAAGTATAATAACTATAGAATATGCAGTTAATGAAATGTGTATACATAATAACCTGATACCATGAATGTATAAAAAAGGGTGAAATTAACGCATATCACCTAACCTAGCATTATGACCATTGCATGGTTTGTGGCACACACCACTGTACAGCGACTAGGCTCCTACTTCATGATCTGTTGGATAAGACCGATTTCTATTTGGTTAACAAGTGACACCTAACATGTTCCAGAAGGGCATTTTAGTGTATTTACCCATCTCAGAACATATGCCATCAAAAGGGTGTCAGAGCAGTAACCAAGGCACTAGGACGTTACTGATAGGGCATACTTGCAACACGTGATCAGAGAAGCCATCTTGGAAACCCTTCATTGTGAACCATTTAATGAACGTGTTAAATATCTATTTCAGTTACAGCAAGGAGAAGTAGATGTCCCGTAGCTTTTTGTGGGATACAGGGCGGAGCAAGGGTTTCAAAAATGTGGACATTTCTTAAGTCCCCTCTGAGAGTCTATTGAGTTGATTGAATGATTTTTACCTGCCTCATGGATTAGAAGGTACCAACCCTTTGACTGATTCTTGCAATTGCGCCCAGTGACAGCCACGACCTGGAAAGCTTTGTAGACAGTGGTATCCTTGGGTTATTTATTCATAAGCTGCTTGTGTTCTTTATATGGTGTTGCTCTTGGCCACATAATGGTCAGACTTAGAACCAGGGAGCCCAGCTGGATTTCTGTCTCTTTAACTTTACCAAAATGATCTCATGCTGTACAGATCCCTTTCTCATGTGCTTTATCTGTGATTTCTTCTGCAGCAAGACGGTAGCCACAAAACACGTGTTTCGTTCATTGTGATATATTGTAGAACCTAATGTTGCTGGTGTGCAATCAATCTCATCATTTAATATCACAGAAAAACGACCTATTCTGAAAAAAGCGGCCCCAAAAAGTGAATGCGATTTTGACCTGACAAGAATCATCACAGCTTGAAGCAGACAATGGCACACATAGGAATAACATTATTTTATGGCTAAAGACGGCTCTAGATATTCGTAAGCATGTACGCAGCAATCCTGCATGTTAACACATGTCCTAGAAGAATGAAAGGACCATAGACTAACATTAAAAAAAAAAAAAAAAAATCCTACCGTCTTTTTATTCTCCACACATTTTTTTACAAGGGGGGTACATTTTGTTGCTTGTGCATTCAGCTCCCATTCCTTTCACACACAGAGCAACGCCGCAACAATACATAGGAAAGCATGGAACAGCTGCTGAATGACACATGCGCAGACTCCTTGGTCCTTAAGTGAAGCAGCATCCGCCGCTTAGCTGACAGATTTCAACGGACTGCATCATTTGCCAGACTGCATACTGCTCATGCTCGGAGGCTCGAATGGGTCACTCAGTAACAACTAAACGCATAAGTGCATTGTAGAGTCTTGTACCACACCGCAAAGAAAAGTCGTTTTCGCAGATACTGAGTGAAACTGCTCGTCAGGGGCGTTGCTAGGGGGGGGCTAAGGGGGCTAAAGCCCCTGATCTTCTGGTTGTAGCCCCGGATAGAATCTCAGGAGCTACAGCCAAAAGACTAGCCAGCCCCCAGTCCCAACAGTTCCGACATCAGCATAGCCCCGGGTCTTTTCCAGACCTAGCAACTCCCCTGCTGCTCGTCTCTAGTCCTCCAGCATTTGCAAAACAGACGAACCCACTGCACTGAATTAAACTGACTTGAACGGCGGGGCTGCACTGCTTCTCTGGGCTTTGATGCGCAGAGCTGGATACCATGGGAGTGCGCAGTTCATTCAGGGAATCGTCAGTGACGGTTGGCCGGCCCCAGCTGAAACAGAAAGACATTAGAGATAATAAGACACTGCTCAGAGGACCGCAGGAAAAGCTATTTGGCCCTGTATTCAGGCATCCTAGAGGTAGTCTGCGATCTAGGATTGTATTTAACCTGAATGCAAACTGTCGCGAGCAAAACCAAGCATTAACAAAGCCAAGTTTTTGAGGTTTGGTTGGGTGAAAGTATTCTGTGGGTTAGGAATAAACGGGATAGTGGTGAAGAGGTAGCCAGTACAGGGAGGACAGACGCGGAAGGTGTACATGGAAAGCATGCCAGGGATTGTAGACAGTAGCATAGGCTACCAGTGGAGAAGATTAGGGGTGGCAAAAAGCCGTAAGGAGAGTTGATTAAATAGTAAGGAGATTCATAAGGTAAAGTGTGACGTTATGGCCAATGTGAACCCTTATGCCCAGTTTTAACTGATGGCAACACAGGGCAAGATGTGCCCTCTTAGAGCAATGCCCTTAATTGAATCACATCCTACCTATCTCTCTACTTCTTCTCCATCTATTGGAAAACTAGGGCATCCTATGACAAACCTCACACCATAGGGATTCCTAAAGGGTCTGATTTTGGTTCCTTCTCTTCACACTATAAGCCTCCTCCATCAGCAAACTGATCCACATCTCTGGCTTCTCCTATCACTTATCTAATTCATTGATGACCATCAACTCATCTTCTTCCCATCCTCCATTGTCCCTGAACTAGCCACTGGCATCTGCAATCCCTCCATCCCCCACAATATGTCATTGACATGCCTCTCTTTGTCCAATGTCTCGCCTATGTATACTCTGTTTCTATATCTTTTGTGTCAGTCTCTTCATCTCATCCATCATGTCTTATACACTGGGGGTCCTGCTCGATAGCAGACTTACAGCCTGATTCATGGAATTATTTGCGTGAAAAACGCAGATTTGCGTGCCTTTCTGCCCGAAAATCCCTATACTTTGTGAAAACAGAAATAAAATATCGAGGCTGAGTACCCCAAAAGGAAATACACCGAACACGGCTTACAAAGGAACATACAAAGTACTTTATTCTCTACTGAATTCAATTACAAAAACAGTGCAAAGTCAGATAGCTATCGGCCCTCAGTACAACACAACGAACTCCAGCGTGGTTCATTGTGTTCACTGAGAGACGCTGTACATTATAATGCATTTGCTTTTTATACATTTTGTGGGCACTATGTCCAGCCCCACTTTGGGTTAATATTCTACTTTATACATCACCAATTCTAGGGTTCGTGCCGAGTCTGAAATAACCGCCTATAACTGGTTTGTCTTTAATACATGTAACAACAACCGTATGCATTAACTGTGTATTCTAACGTTTTGCATGCAGGCCTTCTTAAACATAAATACAATGTAGTAAGACAGATGTTCTTCGTTCAGTATGTAAACACATTATCTCAATATACGCTCGTGGATTAGTTTCATCGCACAAGTGATCCCTTTACACATAGGTCAACGAAGGACGAGGTCTCAGTTCATGACCTCAACAAGTGGCCTGCAGGCAGATTACACATTAGCTATGTACAGAGGTCAAGACGGCCATGTTGTATTTTGCAATGACATTGTCCACCATTTTAGCTCACAGGGTGACTTTTCCACAACAAATCCTAAAAATGGCGGTTTTACCTAAAATGGCGGCCTACATAGATTAAAGGTCAGGACCTTGCAACACAGATTTCTCTCGCAAGCGACTTTCGAGCAGCTTGGCGTAGGCCAATATTAAATATATTTTTTTACAATAAGAGGCACAATATACTTTCTATTCTGACAAACCCTCCTTTTGGCCTATGCCAAGTGCTAAAAACTACTTTGGGTCTCCTTGCAAATAATTCCATGCATCATTGTTCATGTACCCTGAATCACTATCTGAAATATCTAATGCCATTAGGTCCTTTAACACATATTCTTTGGAAGTCTTATCTGAGGCATACTCCTTATGTCCTATCGAATCTATCGCTTGTGCGCAACATTCCCCTAGCATCAAACACATACCAGGCAGACACTGAATACAGCAACATAGAAACAACGGAATTCCCAAAATAATTAATAAGACCGAAAGTACCTTACAACCCCAAGATCGCAAGAAATCCCAGAACCAAGCGCCAAGATCCCAATTTCCCTCAGGAACATGCACTTCGGAACTAAGGACGTGCATATTCTGTATTGCCTTGAAGATAGTTGGGGAGGAATCTGGTAGGAAAATGCAGAAAGCGGACCCCACTAATTTACATACTCCACCAAGTTCAGCCAGAATGACATCTAATGCCATCCGGTTCTGGAGTGCTACTAATCTTATTGCTTTCTGCTCTAATGTCATGTTGTAGAGTATATCCGTGGTCCGGTTGATGGTTCTCTCCAGTACTCTCGCTAGTCTCCTGATATCTTCTGAATTTGCTATCTGCCCCCAAAATGACACAACTGATTTTGCTATATCTCCCAAGACTTGTGCTGGGGTGTCACCATTCTCGTCCCGCCGTGGGCGAGCCTTTGAAATTTCTATAGTACTTGCTATGAACACACCAGGTAACAGGATCCCTAAATAACAAGTTCCCTGCCAATCTCTGGGCAACCATGGAAACGCTACATTACCGCAAACGAAATAGACAGGTTCGCCTACATACAAAGGTCTGTCTTCCCCAGTCAAATTTGCAACGTTGGCACAACCTTTAAAATCTCCCATTGACCGAGTGCCATTCCTCTGTATGCAGAAAGAAACTGAATCAGGGCTATGGTCAACAGTGTAGGAAGGAGGCATGGCATCCTTATTGCCTATCAGAGCCATTTTAAAGGAAATCAAAGATTGGAAAGGACGAGCCAGTTTATCAGAAGGCCTAATAGAAGCAACATTCGGTTTACTCCTATTTGCAAAAAGGGAGCATCCCAGGGGAGTCAAAACGCGTTTCTCAAAACTATTCAAATTGGTGCCATCAAAGTTCATTGAGAGGCTATCATTCTATCGGCCAAAGAACAGTGCTCTAAGAGAAGCATAGTAGGCAGTTGTCAATGGTAAAGGATGAATATACCAACCTAGCCCCTTATCCCCGTGTTGCGGTAAATGCGAACAGACCCAGCAATTGGATTTATTAAAAATGGCATGTGTAGCATCCATGATAAGTAGTAGTGTGTTTTTATGGTACCTTTGTCTGTGCTGGGAATCCCGAGGGGATAAAGTGTTCAAATGTACAAAGGGAGTAGAAACAATGGGTGCATTTTCAATAGGCAACAAAAGTTCTAAGGAATGAGTTTCCTCGAGGTACCATAATCCTAAGGCAGCAACTATAAGAAACCCAAATATCATTACAAAAATACAGCAATACGTTTTCGGGGCCCAGGCATTTTGTCCATTGTCCCGATTGGTCACCCCATATTTACAAGTCCAATACGAGCGGCGGCGGTAGCAGGCATTGCAGTCTTCAGATGGAAACCCCAATGTTCGTTGCTGGCGACCCCCCAGTCACGCGATTTCTTAGTCCTTCCACAACCCTAGCCAACAGAATCCACTTTCTCAAATTTGGGCAAAAGCAAGCCCTCAATGACTCTTTTCCTTCCTTGAATGCACAGCCGAACCGTGCAGTATGTCTATCAGATGCACAGCAGAACCGTGCTGTATGTCTATTTTCTCGAACATAAGTGGTACCTGGCTGTTCCTGGTACTGATTGATCTGGAAACAATTTGTCGAACATGTCAGAGGCAAGTGAGGAGGCTGAATTTGAAACAGCTGTGTCCGGGTGCAAAATTTGCGGAGAGTGTGGAGACAAAATGGCAGCTTCCCCAAGCCTCCTGGGCTTAGAGATATGCTCCGACACACTCTCAGTGCTGCTTACTGCTTTGGGATCATCAGTTGCAGTATCAGCAAGGGGTTCTGCTTCTTCTGTAGCGTGTGGCACAGGGTGAGGAAGTTTCTTGATGTGTGACACGTGGATCCAGTTCTTTCGCCCAGCTACCCACACCGTTGCCTGGAATGGCCGACGCCAGCGAGGCGTGAGGCAGGAGGTGCGCTCAAATGATTTGACGAACACCCAGCTCCCCGGTCGTATGCCGTGGCCCGGGCCCTCGTATCGCACAGGTAAGGCCTCTCGTACCTGGTGGTAAATCAAATACAGGTTTTTATTCAATTGGCTACAATAATCTGAAAGTAGTACATTTTCAACATTCTTCAAATTTCGACATTTTGGAAGATTCCAGATATTGGCAGGTCTCCCTGAAAGGGGCCCCTAGGGGTCCCTTGTGATATGGAAACAAGGCAATAACCATACACGAAAAGATGCGCCAGACACGAGGTTCAAATTCCCAATGCTAGGGTTTATTGCAAGCAAAAATAGTCTCAATTGG
The DNA here is from genome assembly GCF_040938575.1 of Ambystoma mexicanum. NCBI lineage: Eukaryota > Metazoa > Chordata > Amphibia > Caudata > Ambystomatidae > Ambystoma > Ambystoma mexicanum. The sequence goes on along the minus strand of NC_090929.1, from coordinate 847,124,783 downwards.
CCAATTCTGGTCTCATGCCCCGCAACGTGAGTTTCCTAGACCTCGAGGGATGCAAGAGCAAGAGAATTACGTACATCAGTTACATATATACAAAATGCATATCATACAATCAGCAATGTCATGTTTAACACCCCTCTTTGGTTAGCTTCTTTGAACTCGGGATGACGATGGACATTTCCGACGGGTATGACAATTATGACACTTTCAATGTCTATTCTAGTAACAATGTGCAATTTAGAAAGTGCGGAGGCATCTTCTAGTTGTTGAACAGAACACGGTGGTTCTGTTCTTGGAAGCAAGCTGCACACGGGGGAAGAGCCACATTCCATGCTCTGCTATCTATGAGGTACTATTCGTGTCCTGGGAGCCGACACGCTCTAAAGGGTTTTGTGAGGGGGGGGCATAGGAAGAGCATAAATCAAGCCTTTAGCTGTTTTATTCTAACATATTCTACCATCGTACGAGACTGGCTGGCAGCTGAGAAGTGATTAAATGCCCTGCAGCTCTCTCTCAAGGCTACAGAGAGGGAGCGTGGGAATTCCTTTCTAGGCTACTCATGAGGAGTTTCAATGAACTCCTCAGTCCCGCGACCTTGTCCTTTCATATTCAGACAACAATGTTAACAGTTGAGCAGAGTAAGAAGAATTTGCAAAAATTGCAAGCTGCAAAGCAATTTAGACAGAAAGCAATGAGCAATGGTTAACAAGCAAAATGGCGATTCTTGCTACGTTTAAAATGGCCGCTTGTTGGTCAAGCATAGCAGTCTATATTTCTATAATTCGGTGCATAAAACGGTTGGCCTACGGCCATCAAGTTACGTCTGTTATTCAGATGAAGGGTTTTCACTTTTCCAGATTGACATCCCCATTACCACCTCAAATAGAGAGAGCCCAGTCATAGTTTGAGGGGTTGTACGCATGGCTAGTAACATGATCGGTAAGGCGTCCGGCCATTTTAATTTGGTGCCAGCACACGTTTTAGCGAGCTTGTTCTTGATGATACCGTTGTGTCTTTCTACCAGTCCGGCGCTCTGAGGATGTCTGGCCGAATGGAACCGTTTGTCAATTCGTAACGCTGTTCATATCTGTAGGATTACAGCAGCGACAAAATGTGGACCATTGTCCGACCAGATAACTCCTGGCAAACCGAACCAGGGAAAGTACTTCTTTAACATAGTTTTCGCAGTGGTCATGGCTGTAGCATCTTTAACAGGGAAAGCCTCAAACCACTTACTAAAGGCACAAATGACCACAAGGACATATTTTGGATTGTTGCATTGTTCCATTTCAATAAAATCAAAGTGGATTACTTTGAATCGGACAGAGGGTGGCCCAAGACTTCCCCTTGGGGTTGCTGTCCCCTTTCCCACATTATGTTGTAGGCAAATCATACAGTTCTGGACGTAATGCTGAGCAATTTGTGAAATGTTGTCGTTTACCCACACTTTTTCTAACATTTTCGTCATCTGCTGGACACACACATGCGTAGGACCGTGTGCCATTACAACCATCATCATCACATAAGCATCAGGAAGTAGCCATTTTCCATCAACCGTGTCCACCCAACACCCATCATCATCAAGTTTTCCCAAGCCCTCAGCCCACCTCTTGGATTCTTCAAATGTGGCATCGGCTTGGATGTCCCATACAGACCCAACGCCCTCATCCATTACATAGGCATTTTCAGTCTCCCTTGAAACATATATCTCCGTAAAGAGATCAGTGGCAGTTTGTCTAGCTATTTGATCAGCTAAAGCATTCCCTTTTCCAATATTATCTACAATCTTTCGATGTGCTGCACATTTTACAACTGCTAACTGAGTAGGGAGCGCAAGCGCTGAGAGTAGTTGCACTATTAGGGAGCCATGTTGAATCTTGGTGCCATGCGAGGTTAGGAACCCTCTTTCTGACCAAAGTCTCCCAAAGTTGTGAACCACCCCAAAGGCATACTGACTATCAGTATATATATTTACTAAAAGCCCTTTGGAAAGTTCACAAGCTCGGGTCAATGCTATAATCTCTGCGGCCTGCGCAGAATTATGCGTAATTCTATTAGTTTCCACAACTGTGCTCAATGTAGTGATTGCATAAGCGGCTGTGGATGTACCATCCGGAAGTTTAAAGCAGGAGCCGTCACAAAACAGCTCTCCTTGCGGATTATCCGAAGGGTTATCGTTCAAATCAATCCTGCCCTTTGTTTCTTGTTCGGTCGTATACAAACAATCATGTGATTATTCATCGCCGCAAGTAGTATCTTGCGGAAAAGGTAGGAGTTCAGCCGGATTAAGGACACAACACTTCTTAATTTGAATGTGAGGGGCAAACAAGATCAATTCATATCTCGTCAACCGTGCGGAAGTGAGGTGTTGCGTTTGTGTTCAGTTCAATAGAACATCTACAGAGTGAGGCACCATCAGGGTCAGATCATGGCCTAGGACCATTCCCTCACTCTATTTTACAGACACGGCAGCAGGATCGACAGCGCGCAAACATCTTGGCAAAGCGCATGCTACAGGATCAAGGGAGGAGGAATAGTAACCACACAGCCTATTCTTCCCTCCATGCCCCTGCGTTAATACAGCCAAAGCACATCCTTTACATTCATGCACAAACAATACAAAGGCCTTTTCATAGTTTGGTGTGCCCAAAACTGGTGCAGAGCATAATACAGTCTTAAGCAAGTCAAACGATTGCTGGTGTTCCGAGGTCCATGGCAACAGCGAAGAAATGCCCTTCTTTGTCAAGGCCAGCATCGGTTGTATCAATAGTGAAAAATTTGGGATCCACAACCTACAGTAAGAAGCCATACCTATCAAGGCCCTGACTTCCTTCTGCGTATTTGGGACAGATATGCCAGAAATGTGTTTTATTCTTTCAGGTGTCAATCTTCTTCCCTCCTTTGACAGGAGATAGCCTAAATAGGTGACCTACTGACAACAATATTGAAATTTTTTAAGCGAAGCTTTGTGACCATGCTTAGCTAGATGAATAGGTAATAACACAGTGCCCTCCTTACAGGCACTCTCAGAGTCAGCAGCTAGAAGCAAATCGTCAACGTACTGAAGCAAAGTACAGGTAGAGGGCAATTCAAGGGTATCAAGTTGTTCTTTCAAAGCCCTACTATAAATACTAGAACTCTCTGTGTACCCTTGAGGTGCACGAGTAATTGTAAATGAGCGTCCCCCTAAGGTGAACGCGAACAAATATCTACTATCCTTGTGTATAGGAATACTAAAGAACACATTCTTTAAGTCCACAAGACTAAAGTAAGTAGCTGTAGTTGGAATCATGGTTAGGATTGTCATCACATCAGGCACAATTGGAAATTGCGGTGCCACAACTTTATTAATGGCATGTAAATCAATTATAAAACAGAATGGGAATATATTATCGCCTTTCTTGTACATGGGTAAAATCGGACTATTAAACAAACTTCCTGAAATTTCTTCAATCACACCGTGATGCACAAAATCAGAAACAATACATTTCAAAGCTTGCTCGCCCTCAACGGAAATCTTATACTGGGGAATGCGTGGCAGCTCAATTCCATGTTTCAAAACTATCTTAACAGGCTCAATCTGCAAAACACCGACATCATTGTCGTTGAAAGCCCACAAGCTCTCTGGTACATCAATGAATTCTGGAGGCAAAGCTCTAGTCAAAAATTGCGAGGCAGAAGATTGCTGTGGTGAAATTGTCAAGCGCACTCCATCAGAAGAACAATAAATCACTGCATTTAATTGTTTTAACAAATTCAACCCCAGCAAGTTCTCCCCGCAATCCGAGGTCAACAGAAAAGGACACTGGTCCGTAAAGGGACCCAAAGAAATAGGTACCGGCATAGAAACCGGACAAACAACTGGTGTACCGGAAAACCCTACAGAAACATTGGTTTGCCCTGACAGTGGAATGTTTGGAACCCGAGAATGATCAATGGAACACTTCTGCGCTCCAGTGTCTATCAAAAACTGATGTTTCCTATTTCCCACCATCATTTCAACGTAGGGACCTTTCTGATTGACGGGAATAGGTGTAGGTTCCAAACCCTGCTTCGGGCAATCCTAACGAAACAGAATATTATCAAAAGGAAGCTCTTCAGATAAATATGCAGCGGAAGGATGATCAAATATATTCCTAGTATCCGCACTCGGAGTCTGATTGTCCTTCGAAAAAAGTTGTTGAGGGTCCTGTGTAAACTGACCTCTACCAGGGCCCCCTACGTCCGGGCGACCTCTGGATCGCCTACCCACATTACCAAATGTATTATTTGACCTCTGTTGAAGGACGGGGCATTGTGCTCGCCAATGACCCTCACGACGACAATAAGCACATTGATTAATATTCACAATACCCAAGGGCACATTCCCCTGCGGGTCATACTGACCTCTAACCTGAGAGTTACTCCCTCTGGGGCCCCTAATAATTTGCTGCAATAGCACCTTAGTTTTTAAATCGCCTTTCCGTTTTTCAATCCTATCTTTTTCATTATTGACACGGTTCTCATAGTATTGAACCATGTGCAGTACTTCTGATTGTGATTTCGCCTGCCAAGCGCTCTCAGAAGACATAATCTGTGACTGGATGTCAGGCAGTAATCCACAATCAAATTTGTCCACAAAAAATCTTTTCCCAGACTCTGTGCCTAAATCTTGTCCACTGAAATCTGAGAATACCTGTTCAAACCGATTAAAGAACTCAGCAGCACCTTCAGACTTTCCTTGGACACAGGCCGTAAACTTGTCCCAAATAATTATTTTTTCGGGAATTATGGTTTTTAATTTAGCAATGATTCTATCAGGCAGAGTTAATATCACCTGTTGTGGTCTTTCGCCAGCTGGCCTTTCCCCATCAAGTCTAGTTATATTTGCCCATGTATCTCCCAACCCGGGTACATTGTCAATAGTGCTAACGTGTTTCCATAAATCTACGGGCAGGAGTACAGGAAACAACAAATCAATGTCACCCAAGGTGAACAATGAGGATTACAAAACAGATTCCATCTCTTTATAGAACCCTGTCGGATTTTTCCTAATATCAGTAATAGACTGTCTAATGGTGTTCACTTCCTGTTGTGAAAACGTGACGTGAACAAACTGTGATACATAATGTGCGGGAATGTTCACAGCGACTATACCCTGTGCAGCATCGGCCGCAACCTCAACCTTCGGGACAAATGTCGGAGGAACCTCTCTCATAGGCAACTGAGATGTAGGCAACTCCGAACGCTTACTAAGCAACAGAGCCAAGTCGAGCGCTAAAGCAGTCAAAGAAGTGTCAAGTGAAAAAGCTCTCTTATAAATGTTCAATAACTCTGTGGGACAACTAATCTTCCTTTTTACACATTCATCCTGCACGTACTCTACCATTACCTGTATCACTTTCCTCTGCATTTCCAACATATATTGACTATATGTGTCATATACCTCAACTGGAGTTATCGATATGTCTGAAATCCATCTAATCGCATCTTTCTTACAAGTTCGGATTTTCCTCCGATATCGGTTTACGACACGGAAGGAACCGTTTCTGTACATACATATTTTCCTCTTCATCATCCTTATTCTGTATCCTTTCTAACTCCTTTCTATACCCAAATAACCTCTCAACATGCTCATTTACCTTCTCCACAGTGTCTCTGGAAAGTGCTAAAGTATTTAGATCCCTTAACCCTTGCAGAACATCTGCATTATTTAATCTTCCCCACATTATACATAACTGAATCCCTAAACCTTCAATAAAAATATTTTTCTTAGGAAATTTATCTGTATTAAAAAGTGTGGAAAAAGCCCTAGCTTGATCATCCTTCTCCATGCAATGCTTAGCCCATGCAATTAACTCACGTTTCTCCTCCGGTGGTACAGTACTGCGAGCGACAACCTTTGACCCTGCACCACGATCGATTACAAGTGGCTCAGGACCACTTGGAAGAGAGGGAGCAGGCAAATTCGATGGAGGTACTATAACTGGTGCGATAAAAAGAGGCAGAGGAGCAGGTGGAGGGACACAAACCGGAGGAGTAGGAACAACAGGTTGAGTAGGAAGAGCAGGAATAACAGCAGGAAGAGGTACAGCAGCGGGAAGAGGAACATACAGAGGTGGTGCAGAGGCACCAGGCCTTCGTTCATTTAATATTTTATCAATAAACTCATCAGAAACATGAAGATCTTTGGAAGGATAGATTTTCTGAATACCAAGTGAGAAAGCCCTTTCCATATTTTTAGCCGGCTCAGACTGTTTATCCTGGTCATATAACAACGCTTTTTCAGCATTCGTTTTATGACGGCGCGCATATTTCTCTCTACTCTTAAGCTGTTGTAACGCTTCTTTTTTCCAATTCTGCAAAACATCAAATGCTGCAGGTCTAGCCGTTTTCTTTAACAAGACTGACTCCAAATATTCAATGCGAGGGATCTCAAAACTACCATTGATTGGTCACTGAAGTTCAGAGGCATGTCTGGTTTGTCTGTGCCAAATATCATTAAATACTATACTTCCAATGCCATGCGTACAGTACATAGTGCATGCCGGTGACCCCTCCTGTGGTGCCGGACGGCTAAATTCCAATGATTGTCTATCACTGTGGAATAATGCCCTAAAGCATGTAGACAATTTCCCAGGCATATCTCAAATCCTTGGTGTTACCTAGTCAATAATTGTGTCTGCAGATACAATGTGCCAAAATTCAAATTGTCACGGTTGAATTAAGAATCGGGTCACGACTCACCTGACCAAACCTAAGGAGGACCGATCGGTTCGTCTAAGAATCTTACCTAACTAATCTTACCTCGCGTATGGTGATTTCAGCAAATCTGCCCGCCTCGATAAGTGGACCCTCGTCAAGATGCCATCTCAGACCACAGGCTAATCGTCCAGGGATCGGGTCGTGCAGCGCTGCTGAGGTGTCACGTCTCATCCAGGGGCCCCTTTCTTTTTGTCACACCGTCCGATCCCGGTCCGATAGCGTGTGTCAACCTTCAACAATCCGGCATCAATCTTGAGGGTCCCTATTCGGGCGCCAACTGTGAAAACAGAAATAAAATTTCGAGGTTGAGTACCCCAAAAGGAAATACACTGAACACGGGTTACAAAGGAACATACAAAGTACTTTATTCTCTACTGAATTCAATTACAAAAACAGTGCAAAGTCAGATAGCTATCGGCCATCAATACAACACAACGAACTCCAGCGTTGTTCAGTGTGTTCAGTGAGAGACGCTGTACATTAGAATGCATTCGCTTTTTATACATTTTGTGGGCACTATGTCCAGCCCCACTTCGGGTTAATATTCTACTTTATACATCACCAATACTAGGGTTTGTGCCGAGTCTCAAATAACCGCATATAACTGGTTTGTCTTTAATACATGTAACAACAAGCGTATGCATTAACTGTGTATTCTAAAGTTTCGCATGCAGGCCTTCTTAAACATAAATACAATGTAGTAAGACAGATGTTGTTCGTTCAGTATGTAAACACATTATCTCAATATATGCTCGTGGATTAGTTTCATCGCACAAGTGATCCCTTTACACATAGGTCAACGAAGGACGAGGTCTCAGTTCATGACCTCAACAAGCGGCCTGCAGGCAGATTACACATTAGCTATGTACAGAGGTCAAGACGGCCATGTTGTATTTTGCAATGACATTGTCCACCATTTTAGCTCACAGGGTGACTTTTCCACAACAAATCCTAAAAATGGCGGTTTGACCTAAAATGGCGGCCTACATAGATTAAAGGTCAGGACCTTGCAACACAGATTTCTCTCGCAAGCAACTTTTGAGCAGCTTGGAGTAGGCCAATATTAAATATATTTTTTTACAATAGGAGGTACAATATACTTTCTATTCCGACAACTTCACACAGGGATTTTCAGGCAGAAAGGCACACAAATCTGCCTTTTTCACGCAAATAATTCCATGAATCAGGCTGTTAAACTTTAATTGTTTATTACCTCAGCTGCTTTGCCCATTAGGATAAGCATACAAAAAATTGTAAACTGGATCTCCACCTCTCTGATCGCTTTAGGAAGATCACATTGCAACCCTTGTCATTAGTAGCCTGGACTACGTTTCCAGCCTCCTTGTTCGTCTTTGCCTCTATTCCTTTTCCACTCTCAATAAAGCACTGAACTTTTCCAGTCATATTCTCTTTAACCTCCCACTTACTTCATCCACCTATTCTCACCTTCTTAATGCATAGTTAATCACGTGCAACACCAGCTGCTCTCCAAATTGCATCTCCTGGTCTACAAAACAATTCTTGGACTTCCAGACGCCACACCTCACCTAGCTAAATCATCACCGGATACGTTCCTCCTTCTGGGCTCTGCGATCTGAAGCCCTGCTGTACCTTTCTGTTCTCCGCACATCTTGTGCTGGGCAACACTGGCAGGCAGCCCCAAGCGAGGCCAGGTAACTGCTGCCCCATGGCAGCAGGCCCAGGAGAGGAGAAGCAGCCCTCCCCAAGGCCCGGCTCCCCTCTCCTCCAACAACAAAGAGACACACAGTATGAGTGCTACAAAGTGCAGGAAGGGTGAGGTGTGAAAGAACACCTCACCCTTCCACAATAACAAATGGGTGCTAAGTACCCAGGGAAGCATGGTCAGCCAGGCAGCGGAACAACAAAGAAATGCCCTCCCCAGGGGCTCAGATAGTCGGCTTATGCCGGCCTGGGGGCTGGCTTCACAGCCCCCACAGATGCACTACAAGGCCCCAGTGGCTACCCATGGGTCCTATATAATGAGCTGCTTTCAGCTCAGAGAAACACAAGCTGTTTGTGCACCCTGCACGGGGACCCAAACATCCAGGGAGTTTGCTGTGTACTCAGCGTCTTGCTCTTTTTCTTTAAAAGTTTTGCTGTGTACTCAGCATATTTTATCTTTCCTTATTTTCTTTCCTCTTTAAAGCAAAGTTTGCCATGTATTCAGCGTTATTGCTCCTTTCCTGCCTCTTTGAACATTGACCTATTCAACGGAACGTTTTTAGCGGGATTGGTCGGCGGCGAGGTAAAGACCCAGGCAGTCGGGAGGAAGAAAGTTTTCATCCAGGTCCCAGTGCAACCGAAGACTGCAGACGGCGAGCGCAGCAGTTTCATAGAGGGACGAGTGGATGGGAGCGTTTCCACGGAAAGAATCAAACAACCCAAAGGGGGAACCCGACGCAGGCGGCGTACAATTTCTTCTAAGTAAGTCAGCCCCTGCACCGTGGTTGCTCGGCAACGGGCCTCGAAAAGAGTCCTGTGAGGATTGAAAGGTAACGCTTGCAAATAACGGAAGCAAGCCAACACAGAGCAGCGGCGAAAAGCTCATACCGCGTGTGGGGGAGTTTCAAGACACAGTATTAAGAGCTTTTCTTTCCATAAAACAAAATTCAGGGAAAAACATAGTACCAGGAAGGGGAATGTATTTTAGGAAATATCAATACACCAATTAAAACATACATCGATTTACCAAAGCCCAAGAAACCCGTGCAGCATGTTACAATAATGCAGCATAAGAAGCAATTTTCGCATGTCATAGCAGCACTTTGTTGCTGAACATGTTTCATTTTCACTCTAGAGAGCAGCTATACAGAAAATGTTAGTGCACAAATTCAGTGATCAAGTAGAAAATTACAGACATTTTCTTTTGCACAATCTTGTGAGTCTATAAAGAGACAGTGGGCCTCATTCCGAGTACGGCGCTAACCAATGGCGCTATTAACGCCTTGGTTGACGCCGTACCCGGACCGGCAGCGCCTTGGTGGTTGGCGGAATTACCGCCCCATTCCAAGGTTGGCGGGGCGGTAATTCCCCAATCCCCATTTACCCTTCCCCATTCCCATTCTTGCCCCATAGGGCATAATGGGAGTGGGGAAGGCGTCAATTACGCCACCGTAAATTACGGTGGCGTAATTAACATCAAGGTCCCTTAGCGCCATGGTATTTAACGCCTGCTAAAAGCAGGTGTTAAAAGCACCATGGCGCTAAGGGAACTCGGAGTATGGCGGTAAGGGATTACCGCCACCGCTCTCGTTAGCGGTGGCCGCTATCCCTTACCGCCATACTCGGAATGAGGCCCAGTGTTTTCACGCAAAGGCACACAACCCAAAAAGTGCACTAATCAATACAGTGGGAATTTAGATCAAGCCCACAAAGACAACCCTGCCATAGACAGCACCATGTCATGGGGCACAACACAGTAGTTACCTAACAGGGGTAACAACAAAACTTAAAATGTTGCACCCTCGCCACGGTGGACACCCATTATTAGGCAGCCTCAATCGAAGCAGTGCCCGAAAAAGGGCACACCACACAGATTTCAAGACTATAGGTAACAATGTTTCTATTTTATTTTCTAAACCAGGAGGAACCATGGCACCCAAAAGGAAGCCGCAGGAGCCCAAAAACCTGCAGAGAAAACCAATATCACTACATCTGCAAGCTGCAATAGAGGCAGCTGAGCATTATGGATGGGACTGTGTCAGAGAACATTTATACGGGCTGCCAAAGGAGGGTTTGCCACTGCCAGCAGGAGAGGGAGACATCCCTCCCCAGCAAAGAAAAGCAAGGCACTGAATGGCCCTAGCAAAGGTTATAAAAACAGAATATTGTCAGAGGTATGTAAGAATATGAAAGAGATGCACCAGATGATGTTGGAAATCAGTAACAAGCAACAGGCTCCCCAAGAGCCTCAAGGGGTGGCAGGTCAGAACATACCTTTGGAACCCACAATAGTTATAGATCCCTGAACACCCATAGAGCCACCAACACCAGTGGCTGCACCAACAGGGCCAGAACCAGTAGGGCCTTTGAAAGCATGGGTGTTGCCCACCTCAAACAACAGGGCCGATAGACATAAACAGCAGCCTCACTACGGATATTATGATATTCAGTAGTGCCCAATTAGAGTTAAAACTGAAATCCTTTGAAACAGAAATACTCAACAAATACAAAAAATCCCTTGCATGGAACATCGATATAACAATTAAAGAGGCCATATGGGTAAAAGACTTAATTGAAATATTCTCGCTTATCAAGGCTCAACACAAGGGGAGGGATGCATTTCGGGATCCCAAAAAGATCGAGGACAAGGCCATAACTAGGAACACCCACCTGGAACAGAACTGGGACAACTGATTAAAATCATTAGCCATTTTATCAACAATTTTCCTGGAAAAATTCCCAGGGGATGGGATAAAGCTATGGGCATATATGGATACAATCAGAGAGGTAAAACTCGCCCACAAGGGGAAGGGCTGGCTAGCATACAACATAAGATTCTGAAGGAATATGTCGGAAAGACCAGCCATAGAATGGGATGAAGTACAGAACGATCTATTTATATTGAATGCTGAGCCTCCATCAGAGGAGTAGGTTGCCCAGGCAACAGGTAAGACAAATAAAAACTCACACGGGGGAAATAGAAATACTGGAAATGAAAAACACAGGAAGGGAGAGCAGCCCTTTCAGCAAAATCAGCCATGGGTGGCTAGGTCAAATGCCTGTGGGCAGATCAAAGCTCACCACACCTCAAAATCCAATATTCCATGCAAGAATTATGGAAAAAATCAGTGCTCATGGGGGAAACAGTGTTGGTATAAGCATAACTGCTCCAATTGCAACAGGGAACACCCTGCAAGCAACTGCACCAGATTACCCTCCAAAAACACCAAAACAGAAGATCAGTAAAGAAACATTCCCGCCAGTTTTTCAGGCAGAACTCCCATCAACCCAGAAAACTTTAACGAAGCATTAATGAATTATCCCGACAAAGAAATCAGCTCAGCGATCAAGCTGCGTTTCAAGGAAGGTTTCATTATTCCTTTTAAGGGGGAAGGGTCCCAGAAAATCCCAAGGAATTTGGTCACAGCTAGGGACAACCCAAAGGTAGTAAGAGAAAAGATAGAGAAAGAATTACACCTGGGCAGGATTGGAGGCCCCTGGGAAATAATGCCTTTTTCAAACTACCTAGTATCACTACTAGGTTTGGTACCTAAAAAAGGACCGGGTAAAATGAGGCTAATACACCATTTGTCGTATCCTAGGGGCCACTCATTCAATGACGGCATACCCACACTAAAACTGCTGTTACCAACACACATTTCCAGTAGGCTTTAATATTATTACAGGACTGCGGCAGGAAAGCCCTTATGGCAAAACTGGAGATTAAATACGATTTCAGGTTACTACCAGTCCACCCAAGTTCTCAGCAATGGCTAGGTTTCACTTTCGATAAAACATTTTATGTGGACAGATTCCTCCCCATGGGATGCACAGTGTCCTGCACACTATGTGAACAATTCAGCTCTTTCTTCCAATGGGCCTTTCAGAAACAAGTACCAGGGGTCAGAGTAGTGCACTATCTGGACAATTTTATAGTGATGCAGTAGGGCACTGGCGGAGTTGGAAAGGATGGATGCACAAAGGGGCATCCCACTGGCAGCAAAGAAGACGACCAAGCCATCCACAAACATTATCTTTTTGGGGATAGAGATAGACACAACAGACGGTGTATGCAGAATCCCAAAAACAAAAGTAGTAGAATTTTTAGAAAAAATCCAAGTGCTCAGCACAAAAAAACAAGGGCAACGTGAAGGAGTTACAATTACTGGCAGGCAGCCTCAATTTTGTGGCCAGGACCATTCCACATGGAAAGGTATTTTCCAGGAGCCTAGAGTTTAAAACCAAAGCATGCATCAAACCCTACCGGACATCAGGCTGGGCAAAGAAGGGAAAGAAGATCTGAAAGTATAGGGGAAAATCCTCTCAAATTTCAATGGGACAACACTTTGGCGCACACCATTGAACACAGGGGCAAAAAGGGTACTCTTTACGGATGCAGCTGGGAGCAAGAGGTTTGGGGCCATGCTAGACACAGAATGGGTTTCTGGGCAATGGCCCGAGTCATCTAACCAGGTACTCAGGAGGATGCCCCATGGTTGACTACAAGGAGAGGAGCATTGTAAGATTATAAGTTGGGGGGGGGGCTCATCCACAACATCAAAGGCAAGCAAGCATCAGCCTTATACATCCATGTATTAGCATCATATGCCTACGAGATATCACATGACCAGATAAAGGAATCATAGGCCCATATTTATCTAAATATGGACATGTAATTGGTTCATGGATTTAGATGGGCCAGATTGTGTCATTTAACACAGAGGCAATCCCACAAAATGGCAGACATTGAGATAATGTGTCCATTTACATAGACAAAGGGTTACGTAGCACAATCTTACGCTTGGATATGCATACTGTTGTTCAGCTGTTGACATATTTAACTCATGTCATAAAATACACAGATCCTACCATCGAACCCTTTAGATACAGTCATAAAATGCTTTTATGGCCAATCATTATAGTTGTGATTTCTTCTGCCCAACCATTCCTCTTGCATGCTAGCCATTGCCACCATGTTATGTGTTCACAACTTTTAGCCAGGCTCTGCCACCATATGAACACACACCTGTGAATGCTCACTCCCCACCCATTTTCACACATGTACATTCAAGCAAAATGAAAATCCATACACACTGCACATAAATACACTCATGCAAACACTGGAAACTATGCAAAACTGCAATCCTCACTTGTAAACGTCCACTCCTATTCGCACTCAAACACACACACGCATGTATAGCCACGGCCAACAAGACATGTCCACACAGGCAGGCAGAACCCATGTTTCCACTCAGGCATGCACAATCACAAAAGCATGCTCATAAATTGATGCAAGCATACACAAACACATTGCAATGTCACAGCCAGAACACCATGGCACTGCAGCATACCACAGTGGAATTTCCAATCCACTTCATCCCTTTTTCGCCCACGGAGCAATCGCCATGCTGTGCTAGTCATACTAACGCCCAAACTGTTTGAGGAGGCTCAGCTCAGTTAGAGAAAGTTTTTCCTATAAACAATATGTTCAGATGTCTTTTATACCACTCAATTACAACTTGAGCATTTTCAAAAAAGTAGCAGTCACAAAGGGGAGTTAGAACTAAGTTAAGGAGCAGAGTAGAACACGTATTTCGTGTTCCCAGACTCCCAACCAAATGAATACATTTACACAGAGAGCTCAGACCTATAGTGAGCTAGAGTGAGGAACGGCCAGAGCACTGGCAAGGTGCATGCCCCTTCCTTTATCTTAAGTGGATGGGCCTTCCGAGATTACAGGCCAGTAGTGCACTACCCTTGCCAAAGCCATTGTGCCATCACTCCAACCAGACACACAGTGTTTGGCATGATGGGTTTGTGGTAATCTGGAAATCCCCTGTTACCCAATGTAGTGCAGGGTTCCTGTGCCAATAATACCTCAGCACAAGATGGGGGCACATAGCTCAAGAATGGCAGCGGGGGAGGGCGAGGGGGGGTTAGGTGAGAGTTTGGTTGTTATCTATGTAAAATAAAAACAGGTGAAGTGTGTCAGAATGTGTCAAATCCAATATGTCATTACAAAATGTATGGTTACTTTTAATGGCCTACGTTCTCTATGTCACAATGAGTAGTTCAATGTATGGATGGGGGAAAACTGGAGTACATAAGGGGTTATCAAATAGGAAGCCATTCCTTTATCCTAGGGCCATGCAAACATGGCCAGTGGCAAGTTATGGCCCCAGCGTCCCATTACTACTCCAAGCTTTACAGTGATGTCTCAACCAAGTGAGGGCACACATGCATGCAGGACAGAGCACTGCAGTTACCAGTGCAGTCTGTCCTATACATAGTTTTTTCGTGACATCCGTGTGCATGTACAAGCACATATTTTCAAAGCATATGTTCCAGTCAACTAGTGAATTAATGCCATGGATAGGTGGGATGAGGAGGAATGGGACCAGCAGTCAGAGGCAATGGCACAGAAAAGAGGTCTCTGGAACAGGGTTCCCAAACCATTAAGAGTGGGATACGTGTAGAAATATCTAGACCGATGTGTCTTGTGTTCCCTGCCTTGGTCCTGCATTAATGCTTGCCTGAGAGAATGCCTGGTGGAATGTATGCCTGTGGAATGGCATGGTGTAGTGCCCCTGTGAGCTCCATGAATGGTCAGTTGGAGTGAAGCAACCTGTGGGAGAGGAGTCTTGTGGATGTCTCCTGTGTACCTTCCTAATTACTTACCTGATTATGTACCTTATGTCACTATAACTTAGTAAAGACGTTCAAATCCCATACCTGCAATATCAGACATTCGTTTCACACCGCTACAATACCCTGCAGAGAAAAAAGCAAAATGTGGAAAATGTTCCACAATGTTTGTTGGGTTCTTATGCATGGGGCTTAAGGACAACAATAGGTCAACAATGTAAGGTTATTAAACAACATATCATCACTCACATGAAGTGGAGAAGATATTGCATAAATAAGTGTGAGAGAGAAATGTGGATGGACACTCCAGGAACCTCCTTACGATTCCTCATTGGTCTCATCATTGAGTCTTTAGGTAGGGAGCCAAAAAAGGTGCCATGAGAGGCTAAGTGCCAACTGCAGAATTATCCATTACTAGCCTTGTTAACCAGGAGGATTATGGTCTGGATTAGGTCACCATAAACAGATCAGTGGAAATTGGCATCAGGTGTGGGTCAGGGTTGCAATGGCAGAGTACGATTGGATAGCCTACAGGATACACATTCGCACAGGTTGGGGGTTTTTGTTAGGGATTTTCTTAGCTGATTTATAAGAGACAAGCAAGATAATGCCTAGTGGGTGTTTGGTTTCCTGTCACTCGATGTCATTTAGTACTTTAGGTACTGTTAAAGAGTCAGTTGTTAAAGTTAAGGCTGGGTCAAAGAATTTGTTGAGTTACGTGTTTTATTTATGCTTTCAATGAATAGCACAATAATCAGATGCTCCCTTCAGTTGAGACCGCCAGGACCTGATCGAACACATTACATTTTCTAGGGATAGAATCTGATTCATAGAATAGGGATCACATGCTACCCGCAGAAAATCAAAACAAGTCATGGCACCTGGTTACAGACTCCATACTTTAAAGATAACTGCGGGAAAACATTTAACAGCCGCTGTGGAACTTCAACTTTGTTTACAAAGTAGTTATGCCAGGGCACACATTCTATTCATGGGCAGCCAGTATGAGAGTCTGATGCATACATTAAAGAAAATGGCACAGGAATTGTCAGAGACATATGCATATTGAAACCATGAGTGATTGACCTTATGCGTTTAAAGTGTAATTGACTGTTAAAAGGAATCACTATGTAAAGTGGGGTGAAATCAAAGGTCTGATACTCAGGAAAGGTAAGTGAACTTCTTTACTAAATTCCAGTGACAAGGTATATGCATCAGGTAAGTTCAAGGGTAAGTAATTAGGAAAGTACACAGGAGACATCCACCAGCCTACTCTCTCACAGGCTGCTTCGTCCAAACTGACCATTCATGGAGCTTACAGGGGTACTTGCACCACAACATTCCACAGGCATAACATTCCATCAGGCATTCTCTCAGGCAAGCATTCATGCAAGACCAAGGCAGGGAACATAAGACACAACATATCTCCCTCCTCCACAGAAACCAAGATAAAGGTACAGAAAGAAGTGTGAGGGACAATAAATGGGATAATGTGACCAAAGTATGAACCAACAACACTCTGGTCACCCACACTCCAAACTCCAAAACTCCAATCCAAGACCCACTCACTCCATTCCAAAATAAAAGGAGACGTGCCTCATGCTCCCACAAACATAGTCCCTTCAACGACCTGCAAAGTGGCCAATCCACTTTCCAATAAATGCAGAGTCTATATTAGGGCTACCACAGACATTCAGGCCAAGGAATAAGCCTTAACTCCAAAAACACCAGCATTGCCACACGACCCCAACACAACACCCTCATTCATAATTTGGCATTTTATATAGCGCTACAAACCCTCAGGTATCTGAGCGGTGATTATTATTGCCCACGGTGTGTGGTGCTCATTTATCGAGCTTGGAAGGATGAAGGGCTGAGTTTGGCCCAGCCGGGATTCGAACCTGCGTTGGCAGTCCCTGCACCGATGTCAAAGCGAGCGATCTACTCGCTGTGCCACTTGACCTGCTGCCAACAACTAGGGTGCACTCTAACACAGTGCACCTTTCATCTTCTAGTATAGTACCAGAACAAATAATAAAAACTTAAAATGCACAGAGCACAGGCACCCACTCCATGCACAGAGGCGGAAAGGAGCACCCCTAAAATACTGGTGTCCAACTCCCCAAGGCACGTACAGGAAACCCGTGCGGTGTCCAACACCCCAAAATTATTGGCAGTGGTGGCAGAGCACCCATATAAAACTTGTGCTGGGTTCCAAACCCCAACATCTGTGGCACCGGTGGCAGAACACCCCTTTGAAACTTGTGCCAGGTTCCAAACCCCAAAATCGGTGTCTCGGGTGGCAGTACACCCCTTTAAAACAAGAGATGGGTTCAAAACCCCAATACTTATAGCACGGGTGACAGAACACCCCTATAAAATGTGTGGCAGGTTCCAAACCCCAATACTTGTGCTACGGGTGGCAAAACACAACTATAAAACTAGTGCCATGTTCCCACCCCCCAAAAAAAATGTTTACCAGGGAAAAACTTCAACATTCTCCGAATGCACGTCACATGCATGTTACACCCTTCTCTCTCAACCACACACAAGGTGATACATTGCAATCCAAATATTGAAACTCTAAACATTTTTTGAAAATAATACCCAAACTTTAAAGTCCATAAAGTACATGTTGGTACTGTGGAAGACCATGTTAGTGCAAGATACATCACTGTCAATTAATGCACTGTTGTCACAACCACAACCAAGCCAAAAGTGAACTGAGCCAAACATAACCAGGCACGGCCCAAGACACATCACAGGTCTCACATCACAACAATAAACAACACCAACCAAGCCAGTATTCACTGTTATATACTGAAAGCTCTCTGAAAAACACCGGAAAATCAGGATCAAGTTCTTATAAAACCATGAGATATGTGTTCTCAGGATCCTCAAGGGTAGAACCACATCATCTGCAATATCCCCAAGTCTCACTCCAATGAGCAGATTCCTTCTCTGATGCCGAACAGTATGCAGTGCACAAAACGAATTGCTTGCAACAGTACCTTCTTCCTTCATGACTGCAAGCGGTCACTCCATCAACCATCACTCTAACATATTTCAGGCTCATGCTACTGCTCAGGTTAGTGACCTGCTTGCCACTAGGTCCTTTGAGATTGTATTGCTGCTGTATATCCTCTGTAAAATGGACCATCACTAACTCAACACTACAGAGGCTATGTGGAGGGCTGATGGGTCGTGTCAGGACCTGAAGGGGTAGCCTGGGGGCTGGCAGAGATGAGGGGTGCTGGTGGGTGGTGTCTGGGCTTGATGGGGCTGCCTGGAGTTGTATCGGAGGTGAGGGGTCCCGGTGGGTGGTGTCTGGGTTTAAGGGGGTAGCCTGGTGGTATTAGCAGAGGTGAGGGTGGCTGGTAGATGGAGTCAGGCCATGATGGGGTTGCCTGGGGAGTGGGGGCAGTGGTGAGGAGGGCTGGTTCGGGAGGTCAGGCGCCGCTAAATTAAATGTTAGTCCCCTTTCCCATGGAGCCCATCGGGGTCATCCTAGACTCCACACTCTCCTTTTCTCCTCACATCTCTGATGTCTCAAAGAAGTCACACTGCCAACTGCACCTCCTCAGAGGTATTCTTCCTTTCCCCTCCTTCCCCCAGAATCTCACTGTCTCCCGAGCTCTGGTTTTCTCTAGGCTGGACTACTGCAACAGCCTATTTCTAAATCTAACCGCTTCTACTCTCCGCCCTCTGCAAATCATCCAGAACAGGACTGCATGACTTGTCCTTGGCCTCAAGCCTAGGGATCTTATCTCTCAAGCACTGAAATGTCTGTACTGGCTTCCAGTGGCTGCAAGGATTAAGTTCAAGACCCTCTGCATTGCCCACAAGGCCTTCTGGGGCCTGGGGCTTCAATACATCCAACTCTCTCTTTGTAAATATCTCCCTACTCGAGCTCTTTGCTCATCCGAATCCAAATCCCTCAGGGTCAGTCGCTACTACAAACAACAAGTTGGTGGTAATTCTCTTTCATCGGCTGAGGCCTCCCTCTGGAACAGCCTCCGTGCCTCTCTGAAACTTGAGGAGAACTTGCTTCTGCCTTTTCTCTTCCTCTCCCCTGCTGAATTCCTGACTGTCACTGAAACTGCACTGGTCACCTGGCTACACTCTGATCTTGGACCAAGGTCCCCTCCCTGCCAGATGCACACCTGCACTGCCCCTTGGCAAACCTTGCACATGGTTCTGTATCTGTGACCCAACAGTCCCTAACCTGCACTTTGGACTCCTGCTGTCTGTACTTACCCTTGCCCTTTCCACCTGCTGGCCGCACTTCTTTTATTGTTCATTGTTTGATCCCATGTATTGCACTGCCACCTCCTCTTTCCCCTCTGACTTTTCTCCACCCCTCTCCCCTGCACTTGTGGAATATCAATGTCAGCTGGCCTAGTAATATTATTGTCTCTGTCTTCCCTTTGTTCTCCCTCCCTTGCCTCGTCACGCCTTGAAACACTGGTGTATAGGTGTGTTATAAATGCCATATCATATCATATCATATCTTATAATATCAGATCATATCATGGGAGTGGGGAGACGGAAGCACCGGCACCATTGTTAATGGTGTCAGTGCTTCCGTTCAAACTCTGCGGCAGGTGCCTTTACGCCCTTTATGGCAGGTCAGACTTGCTGGGCGCAAACACATAGTGTTGTAGTGTGACGGTCCAGAAAGCGTACCAGTACGGTGCGGCCGGCACCCTTATTTCCGGACCGCCACTCTTGTAATGAGGCCCACTGTGTATGTGTGGGTTGCACTCATCACTTGTGCACTCAATCTTCAGTAGCTGTATCCCTCCCAAGGTTTGGACCTCCTCCCACCCACATCTGATTATACACACAACTTGCTGTCATTTCATTCTGTGCATCAGCCAATTACATGCTGGATTCTCTGTTTGTTTGTCACTGAGTCTGCTGCGCACATTGTCCATCTCGTGAACTCACACACTCTCAGACAGCATTTGCGTCACCCAGACACATGCCTGTTGTGCTTGTGTCACTTGCTGCGGCTTTGCGGCTCCTCACTGCCTACGTCACTGCGTTCCTTGATTCTTTTGTACAGGCTTCTATGCAGACACACATTGCATGTGACTCAGTACAATCTGTTCTGTGTCAAACTGGGAGGCTCCATGGACATTCACCTACAGCGCTTTCAGTCCATTGCAATGGCACATGGGCAGTATAATACATCCATTGCATTCCATTTCGTTGTTATGTCACATGTACATTGTGTGGTCACAGTGTTGCTGGTTCAATATTATGCTGCCCTGTTGATGGGCAGCTGAGTGTGATGGACCAGGAATCATGTGATGAGATCCAGACATGGATTGTGCAGAAATGATACCAGTTCTTCAGGCTGGATGGGGATATGTTGCCAGTGTTCTTCATGTTTACTACAGACCGATGTTGTTGAGGTGAGTTGTTCATCAATATTGGACTGGTAGGTGGGTCGAACTGCTGGGTCAGGTCAGCCTCTGGGTATTGGCAAATCTCAGGGGGTAAAGGAGGGGTGTGTACTGACAGGGGGCAGCCTGGGCGTGGTGGCAGTGGTGTGGAGGGCTGGTGGGTGGTACTGGGACATGAAGGGACTGCCTGAGGGGGTGTTGGTGTTGAGAAGGGCTGGTGGATTGTGTTAGATGCAGAAACAAACTTCCAAAAAGCATTTAGAGTAGAATAAGTATCAATTTCAAACTATGTGTTTTGCTTTTTTGCAAGTTGCAGTTATATCATGTGTTTATCTGCCATTGTCTCTGTTACAATAATCACAAACATTCCATCTCGGTGTCCTTGGTCACTTGACAAAATCTTTGTGGCTAAAAGCTTGTGTACAGTGTAGAACTGTTTGACAATAGCACATTAAGTGGCCCTTGATTTCATTGTGCCACAAGTAATGCTTTGTTGTAATGTGTCTATCTTTCCCATCTCCATGGCGTGTTGATCAGGATTTTTGTTTGCTTGCATGAAGTAACGAGTGCCCAGAGTACGGGATGCTGTGTGATTGTGCTGCTTTCACTGTGCTACTCAAAATTATTTAATGCACAGTTATGAACCCTCCCAATGGTAGGCATTTTGCCAACCTCTGAAACCTAAAAATCAGATCCATGCAGGCTTGACATGTGGCCAACTTTGCACCTGACCTGCAGATAAACTGACCTGCTGTTAAATCTCAGTTACCCGATTAAGGATATCCACTAGAGAGTGTAATTTGATTTCTGTCATTGAGAACATTCAGACATGCAATTGCTCATTTTACTCTAACCGGTAATATAGCCCAGTGGGTTATGCGCTCACTGCTGCGATGTGTGTGTGTGTGTGATCTGCAAGTTGCAGGTTTGAATCCCGTCAAGGCCAACACAGCCTTTCATCCTTCTGAGATTAATAAACGAGTACCAACACAGGTTGGGTGATATTGTATCTATATGTGTTCTATATAAAGCGCTTAAGCGTAAGTGCTATATAATAACATTTCATTATCATTTGACCTTGGACGTCTGCTTGCATTCAGAGTAATTTTTAGTATGGACCTATGCACACTGATATTAGCGATACATATGGTGATCCATTCTTATATGAAATGTATATCGTATTACAGTGATATCTGATGCCACTTCCTGTTTTGTCAAGGGCTGAAAGGTCACGTTCCATCGCTTCCTGTGATGTCACTTCAGTGTGGCGTCAAATGACATTACTTCCTGTGATTTCATCAGAGATCACAGGTCATGTTTGTTTGTTTGTTTATTTTATTTATATCGCACACCTGACCCAGAGGTAATTGGGCGCTTGAGGCTGGAAGTGGTTACATGGTATAGTATAGGCAGTTGTAGGCATTAATACAGTTAGTAAAATTACAGTGGTACATATATACATAGACATTATACATATTATACATAGGGTCATAGCAGTATAGGATAGGTGACACGTATACTAGTAGAGCAGACCACCTGACTATTAATGGTATCACAAGCTGCTGTTTTGTGTTTTGTTAAGAATCCATGTGATAACATGGCTTCTGAATTTGTTGAAGGTTTGAAGGGTTTGGATGTTCTGTGGGAGAGAGTTCCATAGCTGGGCGGCTAAAACCGGGAAGCTAGAACCTCCAGCTCTTTTTAGATTGTATCTAGGCACCACCAAGGGTGGCGTGTTACATGATCTGGTGAGTCTATGAACTAGTATGTGAGATAGGGGGGGGGGCTTGGAAGTTAATCACTTTGTATGTGAGGCAGATAGTTTTTAGGGCAATTTTGTCATGTATAGAGAGCCACCTGTGTTGCTTTCTAATTTCTGAAATGTGCTCTCTTTTAGGAATATTCAAAGCTGCTCTAAGCGCGTTGTTTTGCACGATCTGTAGTTTATTTAGAATGGACGTGTTTGCTCCTAGATAAAGGCTGTTGCAATAATCCAGTTTTGATTGTATGAGTGCTCTCACCAGTGCAAGGCAGCCAGTGGGGGATAGTACACGTCTACAGGCTCTGATCAACTTGCCAGTGTAGGCTGTGGCCGAAGAGGTCATGTTGATCTGCTTGGTTAGGTTAGCCTGGGCATCAAGGTAGAAACCTAAAGTTTTTACATGTTTGTCTATGGGTATACTGTTTCCATCGATGACGATACTTGTGTAGTGCAGACTTATTTTGAGAAGGTTATTAGATGATCCGACTAGGAGTAGTTCTGTCTTATCATCATTCAGGCATAGACCATGTGTGGCCATCCATGCCTGAATGATGATGTAGACTTTGTTAATCCGTGCGACGTCTGTATCATAGGTTCCTGAGAGGGGTAGGAGTATCTGGGTGTCATCTGCGTAATTTGTGTAGGTGATACCTAGACGATCCAATTTGTCGAACAGTGGCTTTGTAAAAATGTTGTACAAAGTGGGTGAGACACAGGATCCTTGGGGGACTCCGCAGGTGATGGGGATGGGGTCAGACGGTGAGAACACACGCATAGTTCTGTTAGCGAGGAAAGATTGGATACAGGCAACTGCAGAGCTAGAGAAGTGGGCCGCAGAGGATAAGTGGTTGCAAAGTACAGAGTGATCCACCAGATCAAAAGCCGCAGAGAGGTTGAGTAGAAATATGATGGCCATCTTTCCCTTGTCTTTCAATTCATCGATCTGGCTTTTGAGGTCCATAAGTGCAGTTTCTGTTCCATGTCGAGGTCTAAAGTCCGATTAATGGGTACCGAGTATTTGTGAGCTTCAAGATAATCTTGTATTTGCAAGTAGGCTATTCTGTCCAGAATTTTCAGTAGAAAGGGGACTGTCGTAATTGGCCTGTGGTTGGTGGGTCTAGGGTCTGTTTTTTCAGTAGTGGTGGAACCCAGGACTGTTTGAGGTTACCTGAGACGGAATTGTTCGAGAAGGAGGAGTTTACAAGTTTAGTAATAAATGGGGCAAGGTCTCTAGCTGCATCTTTTATAATCTGAGCTGGGCAACTATCGCCCTTACAGTAAGATGGTTTAAGAGACGCAATGATTTTGTGGACTTCAGGAATGGTGACTTTTTTTAACATGAAACCTGAGGGGTGGTGGTGGGTGCTGATGTAGTGACTGTTAATTGTGATCTTTTGTCAGCTATTTTGGTCTGCAGTCCTTTAATTTTGTTGGCGAGGGCATTTTGAATACTGGTGCACCAGGCTTTGTCCTTAGTGCATGCGTCTGGCGGTGGGTTGGGGTTCTCTAGTTCTCTTAAGATGTTTAATAATTCTTTAGTACTGGAGCTAGCTTGAGCTATTCTGTCATTATAGGTTTCTTTTTTGGCCTGGATTATCCTATTTTTGTAGGTAGCAGTAGAAATGGCAAGGTTAGTTTTGTTTTCCGGTGTAGGGGATGATTTCCAACATGATTCTTTTTTCAGTGCGGAGTATTTTTAGCTCTGGAGTGAAGCACAAGTTAAGGTGGGCTATGGGTTTACTTTTACGTAGCTTTAGTGGAGCAATAGTATCGATGGCTTTAGTCATGGTCTCATTATAGATGTTAATTCGCTCGTTGGGATCATTAGTGTCTGGCAGGGTATTGAGTAGGGGGCTACCAAAGGAACTAGAGCGCCTGCTGTGATGTTACGTTTATTCCTTGTGAGGCAAGGGGAGCAATAATAGGCTCTTTCTTTTTCAGGTTGTTGATATGCAATTCAAAGGTGATAAAATGGTGGTCTGACCACACTAGAGGAGACGGATCAGGTAGGGTGATGGTGCAATTTGTAACCACAACCCAGTCAAGTATCCTTCCTTTTTTGTGTGTGGGTTTGGTGCTAACTTGAATATAACCTTGTTCTGATAATGCTGAGGCTAGAGAGATTGCATGTGGGTCACTCGTGTCCTTATAGCCAAGGGTGAAATCTCCTAGAATGATATTTTGTGTCGTAGGTTTGGTGGTGTCGGCTGCTAGGGCTGTGATATCTTCTTCAAAGGACCCAGGGTGTCCTGGTGGCCTGTAAATGATGTGTAGTGCTGTTCGGTGAGGTTTGGAATTTAATTGTGAGGAGTTTGCATGATGTCAGCGATGTAGGGGTAGCTGGTCTTATATTGAGAGTGTCTTTAAAGATAATGGCTATTCCTCCTCCACGAGCATTTGGTCTGTCTACACGGAGAATGGAATAATTATCTGGGACAGCAAGGGCGATGGAGGGGCCTGCTGCTTCATGCAGCCAGGTTTCTGTCAATACAAGGAAATCAAGGTTATTGTTCTCGATAATGTCGGCAATCTCGGTTGCATGTGCTACCAATGACCTGACATTCAGTAATGCTCCCTTGGTGGGTTGCGTTTGTGGGACCTTTGTTGGTAGACTGGGGCTAATGTCCCCTAGGTTGTTCAGTAGGGCTGTACACCTTTTCTTTTTGCGCCACTTTAGAATTGTACATTTTTATCATTATTGATTTCCGAGTACAAAGTGCGTTATTGTGATCGTGTACATACTTTTGAATATTAATTATAATACAGTGTACAGTGTGTGGACATTCCTTTGTGGGGGTTCGGGGACTACACTGTACTTAAGAACCAGCCTGCATCACCTCCTGAGAAGCTAGTCCTTGATTGCTCGACTACGTTACCAATAATAGAGAATCTTGGCTGGGGTCCTCTGTGCCTCTCCTCTACCATATAGAGAGCGGAAGTACAGACACCCCCCTCCAGTCTTTACACTGGTATCACTGATATCACTCCCGCTACCCCAAGCATTTTTGTGAAGTGGCGTACCTGATGCCATGCGGCCAAAGCAAGGGAGGTATGCAGGGCTGTTGAAATAGAGAATATAAGGCTCAGAGAAGTCGCACAGAAAGACACAAAGCAGCAAGATTACCCAGATCCCTTTTCACTTCCCCAATTTTAAAAACTCCTTCCAGGCTTTCTTCTTGTTCTTCCAAGCTTGCCTCTTACCTTGCTTGGCAACTTTCCCAGACCTGGTTCAGTTATGGATTGCACCTCACGTCTTCCAGCATCACAAGTTCTCAGTAATAGTTTTTTTCATTGCACTTCTGTTATGTCCTGTGTTCCCTGCCTTAGTCCTGCATAAATGCTTGCCTGAGAGAATGCCTGATGGATGGAATGTTATGCCTGTGTAATGTTGTGGTGTAAGTGCCCCTATAAGCTCCATAAATGGTCAGTCGGAGTGAAGCAGCCTGTGAGAGAGGAGGCCGGTGGAAGTCTTCTGTGTACCTTTCGACTTACTTATTCTTGGACTTAGCTCATGTATATACATTGTCACTGGAACTTAGTAAAGAAGTTCACTTCCCTTACCTGAGTATCAGGCCATTCTATTCACCCTGCAACACTGGCAACGAGCTGGCTTAAGGGAAGGGCCAGGAATCTGATCTGTCCAGAGTGAGCAGTGCTCAGATGGAAGGAAGGAAGCTGTTGAGACCAAGGAGGGGACATCCACCGTGGTAGCAGTTGGAGTACCAGGGAGGACACCTTACAGTCTTTGGCCAGTGAAGCAGCACTTCCCAGTGGGGCCACCTTACAGTTATTTAGCCACTGGAGCAGCATTTCCCAGCAGGGCCACCTTACAGTTAATTGTCCGCAGGAGCAACATTTCCCAGTGGGGCCACCTTACAGATTTTGGCCACTGGAGCAGTATTTTGTTGTGGGGCCACCTTGCAGTTTCTCTTCAGTGGAGTTGACATATGGTAACAGCTGTTGTAGCAGCATTTCCCATTGGGGCCACCTTGAAATTATTTTTGGTTAATGGAGGTAACACACCCGATCACTGGCACAGATACAGCCTGGGAGAGATTAAGTAGTTAGAGGATCAGGCACCAGAGGGTCCACCTTATTGAACCTGGCCACTGGCACAGAAACTGGTCTGGGAGAGATACTGCAACTGTCATACCCCATCCAGCCCATTCATGTCTTGACACCACCCACCAGCACTCCACACCACTGCCACCATGTTTGCAGTTGATTATATGGTTATGTCCAGGGCAGAAATATTAACAAAATCCAAAATGAAACGTAACCCTAAGAACTACATACACAGTCAGCAAGCCTACATGTCTTCAGTGCGGCCTCCAGTGCAGAGTCACATTCCTTATCATTCTCCTGTAGGCAGGTCTCCGTTCTCTCATGGAGGTCTTGCAGGCCCTCCAACATTCTCCTCTGTTCCTCCCCTGCATCCCTTCAAGCTTCCTCCAGGATGGCAACTCACCACAACACCCGCCTCACTGACATCTCTGCCATGGCCCTTGCAATTCATGCATCCCTCGTCTGCAATTAGCTGTTGATGGAATGATGCACACACACACACCAGATGACAGAGTTGCCTCCTCTCCCCCCATTTGCCAACCATGTTCTGCCCCATTTTCCTCCTCTGTGTTGAGTGGCTCTGCATGGAGTGCCTCTGTACACTCCTCATCTGCTGCTGCTGGCTGAGTGTAAGCTCTGCAGATACCCCCTGCGTATGAATGTCAGACGTAAGGCGGGGGGACAGTGCCAGCACTGTTCTGAAGTGTCACCTATCGGACTGCTGCCTTTCCCTGTGTCGGTGCCTACCACGTCATCTATTGCATGCAGGACTTCCAGTGGAGGCTGGGAGGTGCTCACCACCAGACTGGGCGGTGTGGGTGAGATTGGTGTAGAGGGGGCAGTGATGTTATCTGGAAAGGAAGGCTCCCCAGAGGATGACTGGGGCACAAAGGACTGAGTGGAGGAGGGGGTAAGTGAATGTTCCAGCACAAAGAGACCACCCGAGAGCAGTTCATGTGCCATCGGTCCAAGGTAAAGGCACTTTGACTGGTAATGATGAACCAGCTCTTCACGATTAGATGATAAAGATGAGTATCTGACACAGCATCACAAATTGTACCTGTCTGCCGGGCCATACCAGTCAGTAGGGCCCACAACAATTATGGGGTGGTCTCCTCAGGCACAAGGGTGGCTTGGTCTGAATAGGGGCATCCATGAAGGTGGTCACTGCCGCAGCAGATGGAGCTGGTACAGGAGATTGTGCATCTTCCTTCACAGTGCACTGCACATCCTCATGTTCCTGGCACAGCTGTGCAGCCTTAACACCCTCCTGGATGCCCCCACTAGAGTGCTGGTCTTCACTTTCATCTACCTTCACCATCATCTCCATTTCCCTGGATGACTCCTGAGAGTCTTCTTTGCTCGATGGCCCCCACTGTCCCTGCACCCTGGCCCACAGCTGCTGAGGAGTCCCCCACCATAACCACCTCCTGAGGCTTATCCCCTGCAGCTCTACCTGGAATTTGCTCTGCCCCAGACAGGTATCAATGGTGGCTGGTATGGGTTTGTGCTTGGTTCTGGTTGCCCGGCCCCTGCATTTTTGCTCCACAGCAAGGCTTCTGCCCTCTTCACGAGCTGCAGCAACTGTGGGCCTTGAGGTCATCCCATCTCTTCATCGGATGGTCTGCCACCCCCTCTGTGTTTTTGGCAGCCGTGAAGTTGTCCCAGATCTGTTTTTTCATGACCCAGCTGTGTTGCTGGGTTGAAGATGGCATCATAGGTGCCCAGAATACGATCCACCAGGATGCCAACTTTGGTGGTGGTGAAGTTTCTCTGTTTAGTTTTGTTGTCTTCAGATTGATCTGTTATTTGTACTTCTGCACGTTGATACTGGGTAGTCCCTGGCAGTTGCCTTCCATATGGGAGTTATCAAGGCTGTCCAATTTTTTTACATTCATGCAATGCATGTATTTGGTAGCTTAGAATGTTGTTTCAGGGGTAATGCTGTGGATGCAAGACAAGTGGGTACCTTGTGCAGGTAAGTAGTGGTACTCAGGGGAGCAAAGGTTGTGTTGTTGCTGGTGACAGAGAGCTTGGCACTGTGGGATTTTCTGTTTTGCCTTGGAGGTAAGCAGGTCTGGCTTCATGGGTGCCGGGACACATGGTGATGGTAGGGTGGTGAGTTTGTGCTTGCTGTTTTTGCATGGCAACCAGGGGGTCACCGGTTTTGGGGTGGTTGTTGTGATGGAGGCTGTCATAGAGTTTTTTCTGTTGAGTTATCCCGAGGTGAGCAGGTCCAGCTGCATGGGTACAGGGACACATGGGGATGGGAGTCTGACGAGTGATTACTTCCAGGTTTTGCATGGATCTTACCTGCTGTGCAGGATCCCATTCACTCAGCTTTTTATAGCATATCTAGCTATGCTGGCAGTTGACTCATGGTAATTCTACCCCTTCATGGGATGCTGTCCCAAGACAATCCCACACACAGCACAGCACTGCAACTCATTTGAGGGATGCCAGGTTCACTACAGACACCAGGCACATGCATTGGCGTTGTTGTTTGCCATGGGGATATGTACCATGCACGGTACACCGCTTCCTTGAGTTATCAGCACATTGCTCCCCGTTAAGTCCATCCTCTATGAGCTCTGCCTTCCCTTCCTCTTGCCTGTTCCCTGCTCCCTTTTGTATGTCAGTCTCCTTGACCTCTGTTGCTCATGTCTGCTTGTCTCTTTTATTTATTTTTTTTTTTATTCATTAAATGATATTGTTTGTTACAAACTTTTCATTTATATCCCATAAAAAAGAAAATTGTGTCTATAAAGAATAAAAATTAGAAATTCATACTAATATGTCCTCACATTGATTCCATCTTGGGCACTTCATTCGTTCTTTTTCATAATATCATTCCAGAAGAAAATTATTATAATGACAAGGTTCTTGTGGTTTCCAAGAAGGATCTGCGCCCATCTTTCCTCTGGATCCATAGGCAAGTTTGTATGTGGGAGCATATCTCGAAACATAGCTCGCTTTTCTGACAATGCTGTACACATCATAATGATATGGTACAATCACTCTATAAGGCCTCATTGTGAGGTTGGAGGTAAGGGATTCCCAGCACCGGTAAGGGTGCGGCTGCCGGTAATCCCTTACCTCCATATTCCGAGGTCCCTTAGCGGGTCCCTTCCTTAATGCCTGGTCTGACCAGGTGTTAAGGACGGGACCCACTAAGGGACTTCAGAGCTAATAACGGTACCGCAAATTGCGGTACCGTTATTGGCTACTTCCCCATTCCCATTGAGCCCCATGGGGGCTCAAATGGGAATGGGGAATGGTTCTCAGAATGGGGACTTACCGGGTCCTCTAAGGTTGGAATGACCCGGTAATTACCCATTGCGAGAATACGGACCCGGTATGCGGTAAGGGGGTAGCCATATGCTAAGTAGCACCATGGCTTCCTCCTACCTTGTAATGAGGCCCCATGACTTCTGGATCTTAACAGAATCAGCAAAAATTCAATGTGATCTGTATTTATTTGGTCTTCACTAGAACTTTGCGTGTAGGGAGTAGGTTTAGGCGGAATCGTAAGAAATTGTCTCGTATATATCGAGCAGGAAAAATTGCAAGATATTGTGGTAGGTGATTGATCGGTCTATTATCAATAATGCAAGGAAGTGCCAGTTGAAATTGGGATTTTAATTGTATCGTATTTATCCAATCATTCTGCCTGATGCGTTTTTTGGCATCTTGAGGTCTAACTTTCAGCATTTCCATGCTAATATCTGCCACTTTTAGTTTGTACTCAGCTGCTCTTTTCCATGAATTCAGTACCGTATTGGCTACTGACGATAGTTTATTATGTAAGATTTTGATTGCAGGGATTGAGTCATCGATGATGGTTTTCCTATAAAGGTCGATATGTTTCCAGGTAACAATGGATTCCAATGATTGTACCGCAATCTCATGGCGAATGCACAGCATTGGATACGTCATTGGCAAGGCCTGAATCTTGCTCCAAAAAAGGCCTTCTAAACGCATCCACAGTGTGTGGTCTATATTAATCATGGGATTCAAAGAAAATGTCCCAAATGTGTTATGTAGAAAAAGGCCTTGGCAGGCAAGCAATCCTGTCTTTGATTTTAAATGCTCAGTCAACTCTTTTTCCACTTGAGAATGATATAGGCTTATTCCCAAATATTAGACAGACTTGACTTGTTCCAATTTCTTTGCCTCTAGGAAAAATGCTTGCAACTTAATTTTAGCATTGGTGACATGTGTTAATGTCATGATTTGCATTTTTTTTGTATCATTTTCATGCAATCTTCAATATTATTTAAACTCCCTTGCGGACCTAGAGGAGTTTTATCAAGAATCACATGTCATCAATGTCATCTGCATATAAAATGCAGGGCACTGGAATCGCATTCAATTTTGGGGTGGGTTCCCAACCGCGAATCGTTGGTCTTCTGCAATATCAGATGTATACAAATTAAAGATGGTCGCAGCTAACGGGCAGCCCTGTTTCAGACCGTTCCACGTTTTTATTGTTATCCCATCCTGGGTCATGCTATTTTAATAGTAGTGTTCGTGTATAGTTATTTTATTGGTTGCAGGATTTCAGGTGGACATTTCCATCATACAAGTTTTCCCCATAATTTATGTCAACTGACCGCATCAAAGGCCATTTGAAGATCAATAAAGGCAGCATTTTCTGTAGTTTTCATTCTGTACGCTTCATGTTTCAAGATATTCAATATGAGCAGGTTGACATTTGTGCCCACTTTTTTAACAAAAGCTGTTTGTCTCATAACTTGTCTTTGATTTTCCTTTGCCCAATCTGATAGTTTTTTCAAAAGAAAGGAGGCAAAGCTCTTACCTAATGGAGCAAGGAGTGCAATAGGCCAGTAGTTATTGGGCATTTTCCTATCACCGTGTTTGAAAATCGGTATGAGGGTCGCCATCTGCCATGACTTAGGAATCAGTCTCAGTAATCAGGGCGAATATTTTGGTGCATAGCTTAGACCATGTTTCTGGATTGGTTTTTAGAATAGCATTGCACAGGCCATCGGGACCAGGGGCCCGAGAAGCATTCAACTTTTTAATACAGGTTAATATTTCTTCTTGTTCGCATTTCAGCGACAAAATAGGATTCTGATTTGCAGTCTCTCTCTCTCTATTTCTTTATTTCTTTTCTTGTAGATTTCAGTAAAGTAAGCTATCCATGTTGATTCTGAGACATCTGAGATTAGTTGATTTTGTCTCTGGGCTTGTGGGTTGAGGAGATTCCATAATTCTCTTGTGTTGTTGGTTTTCAGAGCTTTAAGAATCTTTTTGCGTCATTTTGATTTATCATCATTCTCATGGATTTTATGCAGTTTCTATAGCATTGCTTTGCTCTTTTTACCAAGAGATATTGGTCCCTGTTTTTCATTTTGTTTATTAAGTAAATTTCCTTTCTCAATTCCTTTTTTCCATTATCTGTGGATCATACCAATGTGTATGTTTCTTATTGTTGTTTCATAGTATCAGTCCTTTCTGTCTGTAAGGATCTAAGAGCCATTCGTAATTTAGTTTAATTGCGCCTTCCCGGGACGTATTTTTGAATGTCTCTACTAAAAATTCTATTTGTTTCTCTTTTATCCGCAATCTATTCATGGTGCTATTTATTTCCAACCGTAGCAGGGGCAGTATTTATTTCTGTAGACAAGAAGACGGCCATAAGATTGCGAAAATATGGTGATCACTGTTAATCGAATCGAGATTTTAAAAGGAATACATTTTCTCCTTTATTTTGTTTGAGGTGAAGATGTAATCCAGGGTTGCAGTAGAGTTATTGCAAGACCAAGTTGGTTTTAATGGAGCATCTTCCAAGCTGTCGTTCGATAAAAGACATACGTTTCTATTAGCTATCTCCTTTAACCATCATTGTGCTCTCAAGGGTAGCTTGTCAGTATGAATTTGATTTCCATGTTGTTCATACAAATGAAAATTTAGGTCACGGCATTATCCAAATTCGATGTCAGGAAAATTAGCGCTCACACGATGTAAGGTGGTGAACACAGAGTCTATGAATATTTCATTGTTGACTGCAATGGGGTTCCATTATATATTTAGGATACCTAACCACACCTTATAGTGGAGATCAACTACTTCATGTCCATCACACTGAACTGTTTTAGCATATTCAACTATAGTGAATTAAGATTATTTGATTCAATAACTTTTACCTTTGTTTCATGTTTAATCACTGTCAGTTGACCGGATGATGGACGGCATTTTAGCCTGCATATCGCCCGATTCATGTATGTGGAATAGTCATTGGAAAAAGGTTGTTCATCAATCCAGGTTTCTTTTAGACAGATAATTTGGTATTTGTCAAATTAATTCTTATTTGTTTGGAAGAGATGGGCCGAGCCTCTAGAGTTCCAGAAGCATAATGAGAGAGGGGCACTTTAAATTCTGTGAGACAGTTATGATCGGCTTGTACTTGATGACATCATCATTGAGTTTGTTTTCTGAAGATCTCTCCGCATAAAATGCTTAGTAATCTTAGATTGAGGCATGATTGTTTGCCTGGTCGATTCGCTGCTCCGCGTTGTGTTGATTCAAGTTATTGAGGCTCTTGTCCTAGAGATCTTCGTCCTGTTTGAGTCAGGATTGATTTCATATGCACATAACTCGTTATCATGGGCTATATCTTGAACTTTCCATTCCTTGATTGACTTTTTGTCATCTAGATTTGTACATCCAAAACCCAGTTGGTAAAATTGCTTTCTTGCTTGCAGGACAGTTTTCATTGTCTCTCTAGAGTTAAAATCAATCCATACTTGGTAATAGGATCTAGTATGAACTGCATAAGCTTTATATCTTCAGATCGAATCTTCTGCAATGTAGGTATTACATGGAAAAGGCATAGAATATTTGTCGCATTGAGTATAAGCCCGTCGTTGATTCTTTATGTTCTTTCCAATTGTAGTGTTTTGGCTGTGTTGTTTCTTCGTGGGTCTAAAAATTGTTCTAACTTCAATTCAATATGTCAAGTACGTTGTTGTTGCTCTTGTTTCTTGTCTTTTCTTCCTTTATTGTGGTTTCTTGTATTATCTCTGCTCGAGATTTCCGACACTGACATTATTTCAATCACAGACATATCCTCCCATGTTGTCTGTACTAAATCATTGTCGGATATGTCCTCACATGTTAGATCAGCCAAGTGCTGTTGACCAGAGTTTCCTTCTTCATATTGGTCTTGAATGATCAGAGATGTCACTTTGTCTTGATCTAGGACTTCAGATTTCACATCATATTCCTGGTCCGTGTACACATATAGGTCCATCAACGCTTGTTGTTGGGTCTGATCGTCTATAATCTGCTCTGGTTCCTTTTGTTGTAGTTGTAAGATATCAGGGTTAGGGGCAGGTGGTCTCTCAATTCTCTCAGTAGACTCAAGCAGTAAATCATTATTTTGTTGCTCTTTATTGAACATAGCGCCAGGTAAAGTGAGATTTCTCAGAGAGGCTCCAGATACATTTTTTCTTTTTCTTTGCTTTATTTGCTTGTTCTTCTAAAGATCTTTGTGATTTCCTTCCATCTTTTGTGAGAATATCGCAAAGGATTCTGTTCTTTTTGGATATGTAATTTCTATTACGTTGTTTGTCATAGGTTTGATTTGTGTATTATATGATGGTCTAAACTTAAATGATTTCTGTAATACATCTTAAGAAGACGATGGTGGTTTTTCTTCTCGTCTACGTTGGAATTCTCTACGCCTGCCCACCTCATTAACATCATTTCCTTTGGTGTTATCAGTCTGAGGTGTCACTATATTTTGGTTATTCTGCGTCATTTCTTGCATCTATTTGTTATTTTGTAGGTCTAAGACATCTGTTAGTTGTAATGTTCTATCTTTAGAAATATGAGCATGAGACGGCATTGCTAGAATCACATTTGTCATTTTTGTTTTATAGTCTCTATCGCTCCTTGAAACATCACACAATCTAGTCTGTCATTTTAATGATGCTTCTGCTTCGCTGTCAAGTCTATTCTGTAGTTTATTAATAACTGCCTCCATCAGAAGTTGTTTTGAGTGAATTAAAGCAAGTAGCTTTGCCTGATCTTTCATGCCATCAGTACTCGCTTCTTGCAATTTTATGAATGGAATCATAGTTTGTGTAACAACTGCTATTAATAAGTTCTGTAAGTCGACCGTTGTAGTGGGTATCAACTTTTGTTGATGATGATTCTGCGCTAGACAATGACATTTATTAGTGGAGGAATTATCCTTTGCCTTTTTGATTTCTTTTTGTGAGTCTGATTCCTCAGAATTTCTAATCGCTGTATTTTTTAGCAGAATCTTTGCATTCATCAAAGGCCTGTGATGGGAAATCAATTGTCTTGCATTCTCTCTTGACGCTGCAGGTGTCGAGGTAGAAAGCATTTCTTTGGGTTGGTTTTGTAGCACTTCCCAAAGACTTTCTTTCGTTTTTCATGGCTGCACATCAGTGTCTCAATTTCAGTGATATCTAACGATAGACAAGCCATCCGTGGGTGTATTTGGTGGTCTTTTAGTGGAGTTTGGTATTTGTTGTTGTTATCAGATTCATATTTTTTTCCACATCTCTTTTGCAGCCATGGCTTTATTATTTTGGGAGTTATATGTGGTTAAGGTATCATTCATCTCCAACCACCTGGAATCTAGCTCAATTTGCTTAATTGGCATCTCATTGATGGACTTAGTTTGTGATTCTTTTGTCATTGTATCCTGATTCGAACCATCACCAGGTAGCATGGTGTAGGTAGTCATCTCATTCGACTCTGCTTTGACAGCAGCAACCAATCCGATTTGCCAGGCCGGGCAGTTAGTTGAAATATCTTGCTTATCTGTTTCAGTCTTTAATAAAGGAACTTCCCACCCAACTTCTCTGTTAGAATCTACTCCTTCCTATTAATCCCCCAAAGAAAAGACACAAGCAATCGTTTTTAAGTGTGTGGCAGCTGCTTGATTTCCCTTGTGTCCACAGTAGTAAGGGGATATTTACAAGAAGGGAGGGGCAGATCTGAATTTAATAGTGAGGTTGTCACAGAGAGTATGGGGGTTTCCAATGCAGAATACGTCTTCAGACGCAACCTTGTAATTGGGCCGGTGGAAACAACCATACTTAAAAAATTGCTGCAAAGTCACTGTTTTAAAAATACAGGCAGAGTCTCAGAGCATAGTTTCAGTAAATACAAAGATGGCTATGGAGACTCTGCTTTCGTTTATTTACTTTAAATACATCTCCGCACCAATTTCAATAGAGTATCTTTCACAGAATCTCTTTCCATCTGACTCACTCCTTTTCACAGGTACACGGGCAAATATGTATGACGTTATCATGCTAAAAAGCTGTGAAATAGATTAATGCAATATCTCCTCACTTATAACATACAGGCCATTGAAAAGGTGCTTGTCCACTTTCCGCATGTACAAACAACAGTGAGAAGAGCTAGTTGGCAGGAATTAAGTGTGACTGTTTCTGAGAGTGAAAGCGAGTCGGTAAAGTACGATGGAGACTCAGATATTTGTTCAATTAAACAGATAATGCTTGTTCCTTTCCAACAATGGTGGGAGTTCTCTCATCAATGATATCAGAATAAGAAGGGGGGCGAGGCAGATGAAAGTTCACACTAATATCAAATACCTCGTCAGCCTGAAAAAATTTCACTCGCAAAAGAGAGCCAATCTTACCATAGGTCTCTGTCACACTCTTCTTAAGGATGTTTGTTTTCACCAAAGTGTGAGGCAAGCGGAGGAGAGTCTGGGAGCATGCCGAGGGCAGTATGAAAACCTAAGCAGGGTGCCCAGGCAGTGACGATGGCTCCACAGGCTCAGCAGACTCAAAGACTCTGCAACTGACTCTGCGGCCGCTCCGCGGCGGGAGTCAGTTTTTGGAGGATGTCGAATGAAGTTGTTATAGTCACAGAAAGAGGACTGCTCAAGTCCAGCAGTATCCACCAGCAAACAGGTAGCAGGAAAGGGAGTCTATTACTCAAAGACTCTGCAACCGACTCTGACACTTGTCTATTTTATGTGAGTTGCCTCTGTGCCCTGCCTTACTGTATGACTGCTGCCTCTTTGACCAGCTGCCTTCTGCCAGATCCTGCAATTGATGAGATGTTTGCATTCCGTTGTCTTGCAGTTTATCATCAGTTCCCCTGCCAGTTTTTACTGCACTGTCCTGATGCCAAGTTAATCAGGGGATGCCATATTGTGGCATTGGGAGTGCTTCCAAGGGGATCCTGGGTTTCAAACCTCTCAGTGATCTCTATTAAGGAGTCTTATCTCTGTCATTCTGACTCCAGCCGGATCAGCATGTTCACAATGTCCCATCCGCAAAACAAGAGGTAAGTGGCACCTGGTCCTTCACTGCATGGCATGGTGGTCAGGGGCCAGGCAGTGTATGCCGTGTGGGTGAAGGAGGTGTCACTGTGTGTGGTTTTATACTTGCATTGGCCTAGGGTGGGCAGGTCTGGCTGCAGGGGTTCAGGGACACATGGTAATGGGTGGCTGTTGATTTCTTGCTTGCAGTTGTTGCATGCCACTCAGGGGGGCACATGTTGCAGTGTAATTGGTTGCATGGATGTGTTACCTGCTCTGACTTTGTGTTTTTGTGTACTGAGGCTTTCTGCATGTTGGTATTGGCGAGGACAGTTCTGTCGGTTGCATGCATGTGACACGTCGGCAGAGTAGATTGGTTTGTGAGCCTACCAAGGGGAGGAGGAGGAATTCATTCCAGGCTGTAGCTACAGCAGGCTCACAAGGGGAAAGGTGTGAGGTGAGATGTGCATTTTTCTTGTAGTGAACCTATCATTTTTGCATTCTGTGTGACTATTTTTTTAATGTAGATGGGAATTGTGGGCATTATTGTTGTGAGGGAACGTGGTAGCCACTTAAGCTGTATATTGTTGTGAGTCATGCAAAGGTGGCCAGGGCAGACCGCAAAACTGTTAATTGTGGATTAAATGTTGTGCTATGCCTGCCCACTTGTGTTCTCCTTTGTTGTGCTGTGGGTCTGCATTCACTATTGTTGGTGTTGGCCATGTGACTGTGGTCGTGGAATTAGTTGCTTGTGTTGTTTGGTTTGGTGAATACAGCTTAGTCACTGTTTACAGTTGCAATGTCTGTGTCAGTGTTGATTACAGTTGATTATATGACTATGGCCATGCACAGTTTGCCTCTCCCAGACACACATTATCTGGGTTTTGTTATAGCCACGTAGAATTGGGCCTAAGTCATCACTGAATGGCTTCACTGCGTGCACTCCACAGGGACTGATTTTCATGAGGAGTATATTTGCACAGGCTAATTGCGTGCAGCCTCTCCCTGTGCCCTTTGGCCGACTAAGGGCAAGAGTGGTGCCTGTGGCTGAGGCAGATGACCCTTCTGCATATCAACTAATATGCCACGCCATTTGGCTTCATTGTGCAAGACACATGCTGCCAGGAGGACTTTTCATACTACTGGTGGGGCATATCAAAATACCCCACCAGAGTGGTCAAGGGAGTGGAAACATGAGTTATGCACCCGAATGTGAGCTCCACTATGGCCCTAGTGCCTACATGTGCTGCATTGTATCTTAACTCAGCTGGTGTTGCCAGATCCCTGAATGGTGTGAGCAGGAATCTTGATAGTGGGTAGGTACGGTCCCCTGCCAATGTTGATGGTTGTTATTGGCATTTATTGTCATGGTCAGTTGTTCACTGTGGCACATGAGTGACAGTTGATACTCACCTAGGAGCCAGCTGAACTTTCCCAATGCCAAGGCCTGGTAGAGTGGTGAATATCAGTAGATGTAACTTTTGACTTGCATGATGACTCCTTTTGCATCATAGATGACCTGTACATCGATGAAATGCCAATGCTTACATTTCCGGTATTAAATGTGCTCCATCAATCGGGGTGGGAGTAGCGCAACATGTGTACAATCAATGGCTCCAAGTACATGTGGGAAGTGTGCTACTGCAAAGAACTCTTGCCACACTCTCTGCTTTTCCTGCACTGTGCATGGCAAGTATATGTTTCGATGCACATTCGTACATTATGTTATGCTGGCCAACACCTGATGTAGACAGCAGGATTGTGTGGCTTGAAACATGCCACCCACAATAACTCTGGTGCACTGAAAGGAGCCTGTGGCTATGAAATATAGTGCTGTAAGCACTTTTTACAGGGGGGGTTTAGGGTATGTGAGTAGACGGTAGGAGAGGAAAGGTCTTCGTCACACTCCCTGACCAGTTCTAGTATGACATGGGGTGGGAATCGGTACCTTGCATGAACTTGGTCATCTGGCATCCCAATCAGTGCGGTACTTGGTGTGAAAATCTGGGGTCTCAACAGCCTCCTCCTCCTTCTGTGCCCAACTACGATGGCTTCCACTATTCGTTCATTCATTGTGGCTGGCCAACATTGGAATGGTGCGCATTGCATGCTTTGTATGGGTTGTTTCCTTTGCACGTTGTACGCGCGTTGTACTTTGCATGTGACAGTGAGATCAGATCTGCACGTGACTTTACTCAATGTGACGTTGCGCTGTGAAATCTATAAATTCAATTGTGTTTGTGCTTGAATGGGCATGTGGTTTCTCTGAATGGCCCGTTCCTCGACATGCCCGCGTTCTTCCTCATTCAGCATTGGAAATGGGGTATATGCATGTTCCACCCAATATTTATTTCCTTGCGTAGGCCCATCCCACTCTTTGCGTAGAGTCTCGTGCACTGCACTTGACGTCACGGAGAGATGTGATGGGCCACACAAAGCCAAGGAAAGGCACTGAAAGTCGGTTCCTTGAATAGTTAAAGTAGTTTACGCACTTATAAGTGCACTAAAAGTCAGTATTCAGCATGCAAATAATTCTATAAATCAGGCCCGTAGAGTCTTGTAACACGAGGACTACCTCATGGCCAATCACATAGGTATTTGATTTGGTCTGAGGTAATACACGTTTCAGAGTTGAGTAATCCATGTGCAGTGAATACGGATAAGGGAGAGGAGAAAATTAATGTTACTTTTTATATGGTGTTCCATGCTGGATCCCTCCTGCGCATAAATACTATAATAATGGGTGTTATTACTACCAAGTGTAATGACCTTATCAATTTATTAACCTCGGATGTACAAGGGCTGGATCAGAATCTCCGGAATTCAAACTTGTAATGTTCAGGCTGAACCCATATCAGAGGTGAGCATTTAGCGTGTGAGATATGCGCCTGGGGGAGCCATGTGCTGTATTGGTAATAAATGTCAAAAAAACGTTTCCAGATCTTTTAAAAGATATCCACACTTATTTTCTATCTAGATTTTCTATATGTACAACATTTGACATCCAGGATTACATCTCTACAAATAATGTTGCGTCTTGATGTCTCAGGATCATGTTTTTTTGCAGCAATGTGGCATCTTGCTATCCACAGATTGCAATATTTAAAAAAACAGGCTAAATTGGATATGTCATGAAGTCTAAGAAGGTGTGATAAACATAATGGTTAGATTGGCACAGCTACTTATCTCTGCAAATGAGTTATGTTCGTAGAGTCTACAAACATGTGAAGGCAGTCAGCACCAGGCTTCTGGCAAGGCGGGTGGCCACTTACTACTTGCATCTTCATTTTTATAATGTTTGCTTTCAATGCGCCTGAAGGAGAATTCTTTGTTTCGTAGAGATTGTTTGCAAATTAGCACTTATTTGATGGACACTGCATAGAACCTGTATCAGTGTTCATCATGCATTAACATGTAGGGCTATCTGTCTCATTTGAAGTTGTGGGTTGGTTGTGGTTGGTCACTTTTTAAAGATGTGTATTTGCGAGCTACCCTGGACTGTGAACCACTGGCTTGTGTTCAGAAACAAAGAAGAATGATCAGCTTTAGTATATTCCTTCTTGTGGTAGGTTTGTTTCTCCAGCGTAGGGATAGTGATGTAGCACGTACGCATGAATATGGGAATAAGGACAGGCTGCCATTTCATGGGGAGTTGTGGAATGATATGTCCTACTTTCAGCCTGGTCGTCTGTTGTATTGCTGTCTCACACAATTGGAAAATGGAGGGCCACAAACCATGTTCTCCTTAGAGATGTGCTGTGCTAACGAATATGTGTCCAGCCTGTGTGCGATTAGCAGCTTGCAGGTTCCTCCCATGGCCCCAGGAGCCACTGACGAGCCTCAGCACTGATGTTTGGTGGCCTTCCTGGTCAGCACTGTGGCCTCTCTGCCCACTTGCTAATGCACTGCCCACCAACATGTCATCTTCTTTCAATGTTTTAGGTGTTCTGTTTTAGCCTGGAACATGTGGAGGTAGATCATGGCAGAGGATAGTATGGCTTGTAAAGTCCTAACAGTAATCTGCAGCCCAGTCCCTATAAAATCCATGCACAGAGCAACCCAGGGGAAAGCCACACAGGCCTTACAAAGCCAAAGAAATCCAAATGGTGTGTCTTCAAGATCTTGTAAGATATGCTGGCTGATCTGATTGGGAGCACAGGAATTGACCAAGTTAGAGTTTTTATCTGATCCAAGTGCTGGAAATTAGAGATGAAAATGAAATTGAGCATTGAAGTTTGCATTGAAGTTAAACAATAGACTAGATATTTGCAATGTAACCTATAGGACAGTTTGATGGGTTCAGATGTGAAATTAAAGAGGCAGTGTGGTGTGTTCACCTGTTGAAGCATACCATAATAAGAAAGGAGAAAAGGGCCTTTGGTTTTTGGGACGAGGATTGGAAAGATGACTGGTGTAGCTCCACCAAATAAAATATAATGTTAGGTCTGTGACTTCTGGCTGCATCGTGATTTCAAGACAGTTGAGGGTCATAAACAAGTCTTTGAGATGAACAACAAACTGCTGGAATGATACCTGGATCTCAGATGTGGGCGAAATAGTAGAAACAAATACAATGGACAGGCCGCTCTCGGTCATGCTATGCCTCTGCAATATCCTCTTAAATCGGTAATCATGATTTCCTCGGTGATGGTTGCCTGCAGAGTACCAGCAAAGTGGTGGCCAGCTATTAAGAAAGGATCACATCATAGTTTCCGTTGACTACTAGTCAGACTGTGTGCTTCCAGGATGCCTTCTCTGCACAGCAGCAAAACATCTCTCATTTATACCAGACATTGGATCTTTGCAATGCTTGGCATAACAGTGATGTTACAATCAAACAATAGCCCCCCTTTTCAGGTTTGTAGAATTTGGCACCCAACTCAGGTACTGTCATTGGGAGAAATATTCAGACCTCCCACTCATTCTTTTACCGAAATGCAAATGCAATCAAAAGACACTGGTTCAAAAGTCTCCCCGCCATTATGTTTGTACAGCCGTGTGAGGCTCTGTTTAGCGTTTTGCTATTATGTGTCCCCTTGCCATTCAGCCGTTACGATACCTACACATGCGGACCCTGCACACAATGTGTGAAGGTTTCTTTGGGTGAAAGTAGGCTCATATGCAATCAATCGCATGTCATCACCTGGTCATGGTGGAACAGAGATTAGAAAACTCGCCTGAGTAGCAAACAGCAGCAGGAGCAATTGATCCTCTCCCCCAATGATAGTCTGTTATTAATTTTACTCCACCATTTATTAATGTACACTCTTTGCACAAAATAAAAGAGAGCTTCAGAGAAAGGTTATTAATGAACAGTACAGTACAATAGTCATTGACTCCCCACCATCACCCAACACCCATACTGTATTCTGTGAACAATTTCATTATTAAGTGCAAGGAAGTCCCCTGCCAGAGTTTT
The DNA here is from genome assembly GCF_040938575.1 of Ambystoma mexicanum. Taxonomy (NCBI): domain Eukaryota; kingdom Metazoa; phylum Chordata; class Amphibia; order Caudata; family Ambystomatidae; genus Ambystoma; species Ambystoma mexicanum. The sequence goes on along the minus strand of NC_090929.1, from coordinate 847,082,760 downwards.
CAGGTAGAGGGCAAAGTGGCCATGGGGGATGTACGCCACATCCTGCTAACTTTAGTTTAGTTTATTACTTATATAGCACGTAAGTGATGCTGGTCCCGTGGAAAGTGTGTGTGGGTTTCCCTGGCCTACTCCATGATGTCCCAGTCCTTCGGCAATTGAGCACCACAGGAGACCTGCCATGCGCTCTTCCCCTTAAAAGAAATATGATGCTAATTTGCCTATGATCAGAATTTAGGAAGGACAATATGACTTACAAGTATTTTGTGGTGAGCAGGAGCCGTGGCTAACAAAAGCCACACTGAAGGCGACTGCAGTGGTCCTATGGAGGATGTAGGGGAGGCAGTAGTGCTTGGTTAAGGCTGTACAGAATACAACAAATCAGAGCATCAAATATGGATAGTCTGTAGTGATGTGCTCTATGTCAAACCCACAGTGCCCACAGCTTATTCCAAAAAAGTAACCCTTCTATACCAATCACACAAAAGACCTAACAGTTATCCACAGGTGTTCCCGACAGGAAAGAGGGTGGCTCAAGGGGCCACCTATATACAATTGGAAGGTGATTTTTCAAAAGTGTAGGAGTTTGAGTTAGTCATTGAGTGGAGTTTGTAGAAGGATGCACAAGGCCTTCAAGGAGGGACACAGAGAAGTGGCTGGATAGAGGATGGGAGATGGAAAGGAGCAGGAGGAGATGGAGTAGGGAGACAGAAGGAATGTGTCTGGAGAAAAGATGAGAGGTGGAGAGGAGCTTTAGAACGTGGAGGAGAGAGACTAGAGAGTAGTGGCTTGAGAGAAGAAGAGAGGTGAACAGAAGGAGGTTATAGGTAACATCATTGGAGAGCAGAAGAGAACATTAAAGAAGAAAGTTTCAGGTACCTTTAGCGGAAAGGGATAATATTGATAAGTTATTTGGAGGTAAGACGGTGAAATAGAAGGAGAACAGAGGGAAGAATTTGGAGGCAATGTCATGGGTTAAGATAAGTCGAATATTGAGATTGCAGAAGACACTCTTGGAGATGGGAAATTGGATATTAAAGAGGTTTGGGGCAACATTGGTGGAGATTTTGAGGAGTACCCTACAGAAAAGGATGGTAGAATCATGGAGCAGAAACACCAGAAAGTAGGCTTCTGGGGGAGAAAAGTAGAGCATAGGGAACACAGCAGTCGAGGCAGTCAAGCAGATGAGCCAAAATGAATAGAGGAGTAAGTGAACGTTGTTTGGAAGTACACACACATGTTGAGGTGTCCAGAATGGGCAGGAGATGATAGAGAAAGAGGTATATGAACTGAGGTCGAGAAGCAGTGGACCTGAATCCAGTAGAAAAAGGAGCTAGCAGAGAAGTGCAGAGAGACACTTAAAACTCACCATACAAGAGAATGAGTGAGAGGAGATATTAGGAAAGCCAGGGAAATAAAACCTGCATTTGATTTTGCAATCTCCAGAGAATGCGATGAATACTCACAAAGATAATAGTGTCCTATTACCATCAGTGAAAACAAAATTGTAGAACTAATGTTGCTTTCTATTTTTCTGTTTGCCTGTGGCAAATCCGTTCTCTTTCATCCATTCTTTTCTGCTTTTCCAAATATTCCCAATCCTGTACAAAAAGATCACTTTAATAAAACCTGACATAAGCTCTACCATATCATTCTGGTGTTGATCCTTCTCATCATTGAAGATTTGATGTCAGAAGCTGGTTTGACTGATCCAAACTTTGTTCAATTGACCATTCACTAACCCAAGTCAGATTAGCTAATTGTTTCCATCCACCCAGGTTCCAGTTTGGGGAAGATGGGAACGCTAAAGAGAAGCTATCAGCTGTTGGTGCATGCAATTTCCCAACCCAATGTCCTCCCAACTCCAGGGTTTCCCCAAGTTCTGAAGTCTACCTAACCCTAATTTCCTGCAATTACAATTAACAATCAACTATGTGCAACCAACAGCACCGACTAAGAGAGTTATACCCCATAGCTGAACATCTGTTGGAGTTCCAATGGGGAAACCAAGACCACGGACAAAGGAGGTGACCAGGCCCTGTCATTCAGCTGACCCACCCACCACCAGTTCCCCAACATTCCTGGCAGCCACATAAGGACTCCAGACCAGCATCAGTCACACAGCATTGAGGATGTTGTTACTCACGTGATGAGATCCGACCACTCAACTGCCCTTCCCACCACCAGTCTTCCCACTGCCCTAGTGGCTATTTAAAGTCTCCAGGCCAGCACCAGTCATACATCATTGAAGAGGCTTCTGGTCACAGGACCACGCCCTGCCACTCAACTACCCTGCCCAAATTTTCTCATGTTCCCAGTAGATCCGTAAGGACTTGAGGCTAACAACAGGCAGACAGAATTGAGGCGGTATCCAGTCAGATGACCATGCACTACCAGTAAGCTGCCCAACCCACCACCAGTTTCCCTCCTGGGCAGCAGCTGAATATGAACTCCAGGCCAGCACTCGACTGATAACATTGATGAGGGTGCTGGTCACGTGACCAGGTCCTGCCATTTAGCTGCCCTTCACACCACCAGTTTTTCCATGTTCTCTGTGGCTACTTAAGGGCTCTGAGAAAGCAGCAGATAGATACGAATTGAGGAGGGTGCTGGTCACATGACCAGACCCTGCTACTCAGCTGCCCCACCCACCACCAGTTTTCCCTCCTTCCCATGGTTAAGACTGACTGCAGACCAGCACCAGGCAAACATTGTTGAGTAAGCTTCTGATAACATGACCAAGCCCTTCCTCTCAGCTGCCCTGCCCACCACCAACTTTCCTACATTTACTGCAGCTACCTAAGGACAATAGGGCAGCACCAGGCAGACCGCAATGGGGAGGCTGTTGGTTATGTGTCCAGGCCCTGCTTCTCAGCTGCCCAAATAACCAAAGGTCCTGCCTTACTGGTGGCAACATAAGGACACCAGGCCACCACTATGCAGACAGCATTGAGGAGGCTGCTGGTAACATAGCCAGGCCCTGTTGCTCAGCTGCCCACCCCACAACCAATGTTCCGACCTTCCCAGTGGCTATATAATTACTCCAAGGCATTGCAAAGCAGAGAGCATTGATGAAGCTGCTAGTCACATGCCCCATCCACAACCTGGTTTTAATTGTTTCAGGCTGTAGCTTAAGGACTCCTGGAAAGCTCAGGCAGACAGCATTGAGGAGACAGCTGTTTCTCTTAGGCAACCTCATTGAGAGCATCCTCAGCAAATAATGGATGAAGACAAGCACCTCACGTGATTGTGTCTGGAGGGATATCATAAGGCCAATGGGCAGATTTTCTGCTCTTCACACACCAGTTAGACATCACCATATGTCTCCAGCCAACAAAGCCCATAACCATTCTCTCCAGGGTTTGCACAGCCTAACACCCAAGGCAGCCCCAGACATCAACCTTGATGAACCTTGCCATTATCCCCCCATGCACCCCTACAACATGCTCCAACTACCTGTACTGCCCCCTTATGCTGATTAATCCCCATTCTGTGATTGCTCACACCACCACCATCACCAACCTCATATCCTGATGCCCTTTTTATCTTAGACGTCTAGTACACACTCAACTCTTCTAAAATCTTCAATTTCCTCCTACCTCTTGGTTACTGTATTCAGAAAACTAAACACAGGGGGAAATCAGGAGGTGGGATAGAAGTCATCCATACTATTGATTGGCTCTGTATGTTAATGCTGACACCCGTAACCAGCTCTTTTGAATCCCTCTTGTACCTGTTCCCACTTACAAAAAATGATTCAGTCACCTTCCTTGTCATCTACAGGCCACTCTAGGGGAGTGGTGACTTCATTAATGACTTCACCAGCTTTGCCTCCACTTTAACAGTTTCTTTGTCTAATATCATCTCTCTCTAATACTTCAATGTCCCAGAGTCTCAACCACCAAAACACCTACATGACTCTCTACTTTCCCTGAACAAGTCTATTGACCTCAAACAAATGATACTCTGCCTGACACATGTCAAACACCACACATTCAACTTCGTATTTGCATCCTCCCTGCTCATAAACGGCACAGACCAACTCCCTCTTGACCAGAGACGTCTTTATGGGAGGGCAAAATGGGCACTTGCCCCAGGCCCCCACCATGGAGGGGGACCCAAGAAGGAGTCTTATTATTTTTCTTTTTTTAAAGTCAGTTTCCCCAAGTCAACAAAATTAAGTATTACACATCAGGATTTTCTATGGTGTGCTGCTATGCCTAAACCTATTTTCTGTCTGTTGTTGACAAGCACATTTTGTTCTGATCTTTTCTTCCTGTAATGCTATGTTCACTGTGGTATACCTAGTTTGCGTGGCACAACACCTGTAGCATTCTCATCTTTCTGTGGGGATTACATTGATCATGTGCAATAGCCAAAGTTGAAATACATATTGATAAATGTGAGTGCCCCAATGTTTCAGAGGATAGCTCAGTGTGTTAAGCACGTATTGCAGAGATCTGCGTTTAAATGCAAGATTACAATACCAAATTCCAGCAAGGCCGACTCAGCGTTACGAATGTATGAAGTTGCTAAGCCTTCATGTATATGTACTTTGTTATATAGCATTCCAGGTGTTATCATCACCAATGTACCTGTACCAGATAGCAGTTGTTATATAACCTAACATAGTGTCAGTTTGGTGAAGGTCTAGAAATTGGTTTGTTTAGATGAGGAGTTGTAAAACCTGGGTAGGCACCTTCATTGATGACATAAAGTGTTAGATGTGTTTATGTATCCAAATTCCAGACTGTGAAACCAAAGAATTCATGCTTGGATCCCAGCTTTACCAACAGACGATACAGTGATCCTGAACAAATCTTATATCACTGACAGTACTGTACTGCCTTCTATGAAAAGTTTTGGTTCTCACATACTGGTGGCATTGTTTGGCCAATGACCTGATCTTTCCTATCATGTAGGCAATTTGAGTGGAAGGAGTTCTAGACAGAAGAGAGCAGACCAGATATTGCAGGCTTCTTACAAGTATATTTTAAGGTCTGCTTATGTGACAACAAAACGGTTTGCTTTTTTGTACAATTCAAAGGTTTGTCTGCCCGTTTTTAAATACCATTGCACACGCCTGTGTTTGGGGTGTTTAAAGCTTTAGAATACACAAGAGGAACCTATCTGAAATCGTCTAAGATCTCATCCATTAGTATGCTGGTATTTATGTACTTTCCTTGATGATGGAGACAATGAAGCTAGAAGCATTCCCATTTTGCATAATATGTTTCTATAACGTTTTGTTTTGTAAATTGTTTATATTGGGTTATGTGATTTTCATATTTTCAAAGTCAGTTCTGTAAAATGGGTTTATTTTAGTTTAAGGTATAAACTAGAAAATAAATTGATAAAGAGCAGAAATTGCAGAGTAGGTACACATCCCAGCTTCACCTCTTAATGAATGTGTGATCCTGGGTATTTCATTTAATATTGTATTTCCTCACCTGTCAAAATTGCAAGTCCCTAAACCTTTCAAAATTGTCAGCCCTTCAAAGTGATTTCGTTCTCAGGGTATGATCTTTAAAAAAGACTCACCCATGGTTTCACTGGCTATATATAGTGTTGCTTTATCTATAATGATAGTGCACATTGATATATTACACACCACAGCTACCTGTTTCTTTGCTCTTGAATGGCAACACTGCTCGAAAACCATGTCCCACTTCTAATTTCAGTCTGTCTGGATACAGACACCTTCCTGGTATCTTCAAATCATCATCCACTCACTATGGTATGGTATGTGTAGTTTTATCCTTGCTTCCCTTGGTCGCCTGTATCCATGCTTGAGCACTTTTGGTGTCTATGAGGCAGCTAAAATGAGTTACGAATGTATGAAGTTGCTAAGCCTTCATGTATATGTACTTTGTTATATAGCATTCCAGGTGTTATCATCACCAATGTACCTGCACCAGATAGCAGTTGTTATATAACCTAACATAGTGTCAGTTTGGTGAAGGTCTAGAAATTGGTTTGTTTAGATGAGGAGTTGTAAAACCTGGGTAGGCACCTTCATTGATGACAATAAAGTGTTAGATGTGTTTATGTATCCAAATTCCAGACTGTGAAACCAAAGAATTCATGCTTGGATCCCAGCTTTACCAACAGACGATACAGTGATCCTGGACAAATCTTATATCACTGACAGTACTGTACTGCCTTCTATGAAAAGTTTTGGTTCTCACATACTGGTGGCATTGTTTGGCCAATGACCTGATCTTTCCTATCATGTAGGCAATTTGAGTTGAAGGAGTTCTAGACAGAAGAGAGCAGACCAGATATTGCAGGCTTCTTACAAGCATATTTTAAGGTCTGCTTATGTGACAACAAAACGGTTTGCTTTTTTGTACAATTCAAAGGTTTGTCTGCCCGTTTTTAAATACCATTGCACACGCCTGTGTTTGGGGTGTTTAAAGCTTTAGAATACACAAGAGGAACCTATCTGAAATCTTTTAAGATCTCATCCATTAGTATGCTGGTATTTATGTACTTTCCTTGATGATGGAGACAATGAAGCTAGCAGCATTCCCATTTTGCATAATATGTTTCTATAACGTTTTGTTTTGTAAATTGTTTATATTGGGTTATGTGATTTTCATATTTTCAAAGTCAGTTCTGTAAAATGGGTTTATTTTAGTTTAAGGTATAAACTAGAAAATAAATTGGTAAAGAGCAGAAATTGCAGAGTAGGTACACATCCCAGCTTCACCTCTTAATGAATGTGTGATCCTGGGTATTTCATTTAATCTTGTATTTCCTCACCTGTCAAAATTGCAAGTCCCTAAACCTTTCAAAATTGTCAGCCCTTCAAAGTGATTTCGTTCTCATGGTTTCACTGGCTATATATAGTGTTGCTTTATCTATAATGATAGTGCACATTGATATATTACACACCACAGCTACCTGTTTCTTTGCTCTTGAATGGCAACACTGCTCGAAAACCATGTCCCACTTCTAATTTCAGTCTGTCTGGATACAGACACCTTCCTGGTATCTTCAAATCATCATCCACTCACTATGGTATGGTATGTGTAGTTTTATCCTTGCTTCCCTTGGTCGCCTGTATCCATGCTTGAGCACTTTTGGTGTCTATGAGGCAGCTAAAATGAGTTGTTTGACTATTCTGCATTATGTGTACCTTTGTCCTAAAATCTGTGTCCTGCAGTTATACTATGTGCAGTATACCTTCCACGTGGCTGCTATTGATGACATTTTTGCTGTACCTATGCTTGAACGCAAGTACCCTCATCGTAGACTGCTAATGTTACCCTTGAAATGCTACTTTTGTATCACTCTGATTACAATAAGAATGAAGAGCGTAAGGTATCTGAATGGGAGTTTACCATGCTTATTTTGATCTCTGTGAGGCAGCATATCAAGCTATGGGTTGTTATCGTGATACGGGATGTGGCACAATAGATATTTTATATCCTTAATTATTTTGGTCTGTTGGAGGGGGGCCCCAGAGGTGTCCATGCCCTGGGCCCCCAAAGTTCTTAAGACGGCCCTGCTCTTGACTGGACTGACGCCACCACATTCTCTCTACTATTATCACACACACCATTGCATCATGAAGGCCAGGATATAAGCCCACTGATTAAATGCCATTCTTTCATGAACATCTGACTAGACTGCCCAGAGGCTACCTTTGTGACATTCCCCATCACAGGGGATGCCACAGGCTTTCCGGAATCTTTCAATCGCTTTGCCAAGGAGGTAATCAATTCCCACAAATGCCTAAAGACAAGCCGTAACAAAGTCAAAACTTGTGCAAGTGATAAACAAGATTTATGGTGCCCAAACATTGGCGGTCACTATGTATGGTGCCCCAATATGGGGTTTTCAAAGGGCCGCAGAAATTCAAATCAAAGAGAATACATTTTTTAGGCAACTGTTTGGGCTCCCGAACTCTGCAGCCTGCGCATCAATTCATAGCGCACTGGGAATAGAGTTTTGGGAGGACCAGTGGGCGCTGGCCCTGCTTTTATTTTGGGTCAGGCTGTGGGCCAATGAATTTGCATCTTTGTGTCATTTTATTATCCAGACTGTGTTGGGCAGAGTGGGGTGGCAAAAAATCCTGTGGCTCGCTTACATATCTAATGCCCTTGGGGAGGTCAACCATAAGTGCTCTTTTCCTGCCTGCCCTACTAATAACCAAGCCTGAGGGGTCTAGCCACAAAATTGTGGTAGGTGAAGCTATGGCAAGGAAAAGAATACTTTTGGAATATGGTAATACATTTGATGAATGCCATTCCAAGATCAGTAGGCCCTCTGGGATTCAAACCTACCTAACCTGGAGTCCCTACAAAAAAGACAGGTGGCTAATAAGAGGGCACAGTTTGACTCCCTCCTCTTGCAAGCGTACACAGCCAGTTGGAAAGGATTCCCAGATGTGGCAGGTTGTCTGGTTTGTGGCCAGCAGTTGGAAGACTTGGCTCACTTATTGTTTTTTTGTACCGGTTATGCAGGTATTCGTAGGGCGACTCTGGTACCTGCCCTAAATAAGTCTGAGATACGTCATCATAAAGCTGCACTCGTTTTTCTTTTGAGTGCAGACACTGTTTCTACGGCCTGGGCCTTACTCACCTTTTTAAAGAGAGCGATGTATTTTAGGAAAAGTTTGATGAGGCTTCAGGGAGTCGGAAGCCAACCATGAAAAGTATAATATTGGAGGAATGATTCTGTTTACAATGATTTGAAGGTGTTCTTGTAACAACTGGACCCTAGGGATCGGTGATCATGAATTAAGTATTGTTTTTATTCTATTGTGCCCCGTTTTCTAGTTTGTTTTTCTCATTCTTCTTTCCCTAATTGTTGCTTGTATAGGATTTTAGAAAACATTTATGAAATATGTAATGTTTGGGCTGTTTGTATAAATGTTATGCTGTTTGATGGACTTTTTAAATCCAAATAAACTTGTTTAACTGACTGAATAAATGCTTGGTCAGATCCTTGGAAACACAGTTACACAAAAAACACAGCTTGCAGGATCTCACATCCCTCAAATCCCTGTGTGCCCAGTGTAGACAGATCCTTCCTTACTACAATTCCACCATTGAAGCAGCCCCTGACGAGCAAAGCCTTATTCCAAGCACTCAGACAATGCTCCAAGCCCACACATGACAACGAGATGCTGGCTTCACAAGTAAAATATGACAGAAGCAATAACTTAGTGAAATAACTATTAACAAAATCAGTTTTCATACCCACATCTCAAAGATTAACAAAGGTCTGCTTTCTGTGCCCTCCTGTGCTCTCCCTCATTGGGCCAACATAATATTCTTCCCCACAAGGAACTCTCAAATGCACTTGCCTCCCTTCAACCCACCACTTATATAAACCATGTTGTCCCGGTCTCCCTTATTAAAACAGTTGACTGATCTCGTGCTTAATGCACTCTTTGGCATCGTGGACACTCCCCTTAAGGAGGACTCTCTCCCAGACCCACTCAAGACAGGTCTCATCTGACCCCTCGTAACACCCACACCCGGAGGACCAAGCTAATGGCAGTCCCATCTCAAGCATAACTTTCCTTAGGAAATACCTCGAAAAAGGGTTGCACTCCAATTATTGGCTAAAATAAACAGCTTGGCATCTACTCTTACTAGCAGTCACATTTACAACCCAAATGCAGTAATGAGACTGCCACCATCCAGTTGGTGGTTGACAAATAGCAATACATTAAAAAGAGTGACACCTGCCCCTAGTACTCTTAGACCACTCGGCTGCATGTGTCACCATCAGCCATCAGGCACTACTCGCTCTACTCACTGACAGGACATACATATTCATGAAATGGTTTGCTTCCTACCTATCCAACAGACACAAAACTGTACAGATTGGTCCATTTCTATCCATGTGGGATCCCCAAAGTTACATCTTATTCCTGATCATCTTTAACTTCTATAGGAAACCTCTGGAAATGTTCCTAAAAGACCACAACCAAACAGTAAGACAAGGTCAAATGCTCCTGGCACATCACTTCGTTCTGTGTGTGCCGGCCCATCATCCATGCCTGGATATCGAATACCTACTTTAAGCTTAACACACAAAGGGCCTCATTACGACCCAGGCGGTAATCTTCCGTCATTACCGCCATGGCGTAATGAGCGTTTACGCCGTGGGCCGATGGTGTAAAGAGCGCCACATTACGACCCATCGCGCACGAGCATTACGCCATGGGGTTATACAATTAACGCCATGGCGGAAAAGGCCCCTACCGGCATCGTAAAGCGAGCAAGGTGCACTTCCGCCACCGTAAGTAGCGGCCACCGTAATTAGCGGCCACCGTAATTAGCGGCCACAGTAATTTGCGGTGGCCGTAAAAAGCAGAACCGGAAATAGCGTCATCGCGCCGGTACGGGAAACAGCATGTCGGCCATCTTTAAAAACACAATCCATTGCCATCCTACCGAACAACACCAGATCCAACCCTGACACCTGTCCCAACCAATCACCCACCCATCCAACTACCCAAAAATGCCTAAAGCTGTTAAGAAGGCATGTGACCGCCAGCGCCAGGAAAGATTCAGCCGGGAGGAACTCTGCATGCTTGCGGAGACCCTGCAAGACAACGCAGCTGTCATTTTCTCCCCGGAAATGACCAGGACAGCGATAGGGAAAAAGAAGGCCATCTGGGCCCTGGTGGCCGAGCGAGTCAGCGCGGTGGGGACCGTACCCCGCACCCCACAGCAGTGCAGGAAGCGCTGGGACGACCTTCACATACGGGTCAGAGCCGTCATCTCTGCGAACCGCAACCTTGCCCTGGGTACCGGTGGAGGTTGGAATCCCCACTAAAACTCCAACCATGGGAGGAGATTTGTGCAACTACGATTGGCATGGAAGCCATTGAAGGCGTCGGAGGGATGGAAAGGGGAGCTCCGACATGAGGTGATGAAGGTAGGTGCCTCAAACAAGACATTCCATAGTCACTGCAGTCCATTCATGTGCAGCACAAGGTTGCCCTAGAGTGTAAATGCAACACATTTCCACACTGCCCATAGCACATGCGAGCACCACCCTGTATACACTGCTGGCACCCGCATACCTGCATCCACATTCCACACTAAAAGGAGACAACCTGCATGGCCCTGCCTGAAATCTGCCTCATCTACTGACCAGAATAATGTCTATCATTGTCATTCCAAAGCCCGCAGACCCATCAATAACGCCCTCCCTCCTTTGCTCCACCACAGGCACAGATTCACACCCCGAGGACCAGGACACCCCTGCGACGAAGAGAGCCAAGAAGGCCAATAATACCGTCCCCGCACCCTCAACCTCAGCTGCAGTGAGGCAGACCCCACAACAAGCAGGACCCACTGCAAGCATACCGGACGTCCCACCGGCAAGCACCCCTGTAGTCAGCAGGCCAGCAGCAGCTGCTCCACCTCTACCAACATTGCCTGCCACAGAAGGCACCGGGTCAGCGGCCAGCAGCAACATGGGTGAGACAGCTGCAATAGCTGCATGTTCAGACTCAGACATTGAGGAGCACGAAGTCAGAAGCCCCACTGACCTACTACATTCCCCCTGTTTGTCAGACGCCAGCCCCCATGAGGATCACACACAGGGGCACACAGAGGTAGAGGAGTGGCCTTCTACCCCATGCCCAGTCCTCAGTCCACAGGAGGGGAGCAGCCCCTCCATCACACCACCAGCACTGGCCATGGGCCAGCAGGGGCAGCAGTCCCTCGAGGACATCACAGAACGGCAGCAACAACTGTCCACGATGCTGGCTGAGCATGCCGCGGAATGTGTGGGGGCTAGGGCAACCATTGAACAGGCCACGGAGACCCTAAGGGCCGAAGTAGCGCAGAGCACTGCCACCCTGAGGGATGCCATGCAGGCCATGTCCAGGGACATCTGTGCTGAACTTGCCGGCTTGCGTCGTGCGCTCACTGAGCTCACCCACATCCTACAGGACGTGCATGCACGGGGGCTGGCAGGGACATCCTCCACTGCCAGTTCTGCACAAAGCAGCCCTGTCCGACGTTCCGGACGTAACCTGCGCTCCACAGCCAGGGGTGCCCCAGGGGCCGGGAGAGGGGGCTTGTAACAGCCTGTGGCCACTGTCATTGGCATCTGTTGACACCTACATGGGGTGTGTTGGGGTGTGCAGGGGGGAGGGGGGAGGGGGTGTGTTGGGGTGTGCAGGGGAGAGGGGGGAGGGGGTGTGTTGGGGTGTGCAGGGGGGGGGGGGTGTGTGTCACGACGTTTCATAGTTTAAATACACTTTTTTCTTTCCCAAAATGAAATGTGTGGACATTTTCATTGCGAATGTGTGCTTTATTGGTGTACAGTCCATAGTGTGCATGTCCCAGAGACACACAGTGCCCCAAGTGCAGTCTCCATGTGATTCACACCAGCCGTGTGTGCTAGAAGCAGTGGTCGATGATACTTTGGCGCATTGCACGCCCCTCCTGTGCGTCGCCTCCTCCATGGGGTGCCGCCCCATCTGCACCCTCCTCATCCTCATTGTCAGGTGGTTGCAGTTCTGCGTCAGGGGGCAGGGGCACATTCCGTCTGACGCACATATTTTGTAGCATGACACATGCCATGACGATCTTTGCCACCTTCTCATGGTGGTACAGGAGTGCCCCACCAGACCTGCTGAGGCTTCGGAACCGTGCCTTCAATAGGCCGAATGTCTGCTCTATGACCACACGAGTACTTGTATGTGCACGGTTGAAGTCCTCCTCGTGCTGGTTCTGCGGGTTCCGGACTGGTGTAAGGAGCCACCTCTTCAGGGGATATCCTGCATCACCTGTATGTAGGCGAGAATGTATGTGTCAGTCATGTCGTCTGATCAAGAACATGATGTGCCACCATGGTTTGCATCCAACTGTTACTTCGGCTCACTCCTACATGCACTAATTGATTCACACAATGCAACCAGTATATGCTCATGGCTCCCATGGCCTGTTTTGCATGCCATCACCCAATGTATGCAGAGGGGTTGAGTGCATTGTGAGTGCCCATCCTCTGTCTCCGTTCTCTGTGTTACTCACACCCAGGTGGAGTATGCATCATTCCCGCCCCCTTTCAGCAAGGTGGAGTATGCATCACCCCCCCCCTATCAGCCAGGTGGAGTATGCATCATTCCCCCCCCTTTCAGCCAGGTGGAGTATGCATCATTCCCCCCCCCTTCAGCCAGGTGGAGTATGCATCATTCCCCCCCCTATCAGCCAGGTGGAGTATGCATCATTCCCCCCCCCCTATCAGCCAGGTGGAGTATGCATCATCCCCCCCCTTTCAGCCAGGTGGAGTATGCATCATTCGCCCCCCCCTATCAGCCAGGTGGAGTATGCATCATTCCCCCCCCTATCAGCCAGGTGGAGTATGCATCATCCCCCCCCCTTTCAGCCAGGTGGAGTATGCATCATTCCCCCCCCCTTTCAGACAGGTGGAGTATGCATCGGTACGTCATTCACCTGCCCACTTCCATGACATTGGACTCACCGAGTAGCCAGTATCTTCGGCCTGCATGTCGCTCCATGTAGCGTGGTATTGTGGAGTTCCTGAGGACCATAGAATTGTTGGAGTCACAGACCATTTGCACGTTGATTGAGTGGAACTGTTTCCGGTTGCGGTACGGTACCTCCATGGCACGTGGAACCACCAATTCCACATGGGTGCAGTCGATGGCACCAATGCAACCGGGTATGCCGGCTAGTGCATGGAAACCCACTTTGGTGTTTGCAATGTCCTGGGCAGTCCGTGGTAATGAGATGTGGTCGTCTGTGTGCTTGAGGAGGGCATCGAGCACTTGGATGAGTGTTCGTGAGAATAATGGTTGTGAAATGCCATGCAAGTGCCCCACTGTGTGCTGGTAGGTGCCTGTGGCCAGGAAGTGGAGTACAGACACTACCTTCAGTAGGGGGGGGATGGCGGTTGGAGTTTCTATCATGCTGACAATGTCGTTGTGTATCATGTCTACGATGGCGGTGATGGTGTCCCGGTCCAAACGGTACAGGGTGTGGATCTGCTCAGCAGTGAGGTTGAATGGATTGGCTCTGATGCGTGGGATTGGGGGCTGCCTGCGTGGTGGCACTGGCTGTGCTGGTGGGGCTTGCTGGGCCTGCCTTGCCCTCCTTCTCCTCCTGCGTCTCCTCTGTGCTGCCTGTTGTTGTTGTTGCTGTTGTAGCACATGCATTGCTATCAGGTCCTCCAGCCCCAACATTGCTAGTCGTATTGGTATCATTGTGGAGTGTGACTGGGTGTGGGAAAGGGGCGGGGTGTGCTCTTTTTGTACTTCCTGAGTCTGCATTGCCTTCACCTGTGCTGTTTCTGTGCACCTGTGGCAGCTGCATTCACTTTACATGGCCCTTTACGGTTGGTTCGCGATGGCGTAATTAGCACCATGGCGGAAAGGTACTTAACGGGCTGGGTGATGGCGTTAGGTGTATGTCCGCTTGGGTCGGCATTTGCGTACCTTTCCGCCATGGCGCTAAGTACGGTGTGGCCGGTCGCGTGCGCGCAACCTTAGCGCAGTTAGCGGCAGCGCTAACTATGATGCCGCTAATGGCATCGTAGTTAACGGTCACGGGTCATGATCGGACCTGGTGGAAAACGATGGTGGTAACCATTTACCGCCATCGTTTTTCACTTAGCGCCAGGGTCGTAATGAGGCCCAAGACTACATTCATTCTCATTCTCATTGCTCTCTCTGCCAAACAACAGCATGACAACAAGAGGATTGGCAATATGCAACTGGAAGGATTCACCATGCGGCTGCCAGACTCATCATAATCCCTAGGCTTCATTGGTGATAGCAGCCTTTCCTTCCAAAAGGCTTAGCTTCATATTGCTACCCTCTGCATAATTCAACCCTTCAACCCCTGGATTGCTTTTGCACTATAATCCAGGCACTCATGGTCTACATTGATAGGTAAAATGCCATCTTCACTTGGCACACAGACACACAGCTGGTCCACCTCAAGGCTGTCCATCACATTGCAGACCACCTTCTTACAGCCACCAACTAATTATAGCACATATCTCCCTACATGAGTGAGCCTCCCCTCTCCGGCAGGTTCCTTTACAAAACTGCTTGCATAATCCACAAAGACGTCTTGGCTGCACAACCTTGCCTTGCATCTAAACTCCACAGCTCTGGAGGCACTCATGTCTCCCATAGCAAATCCATCAACCATTTGTACTCAAAGCCAGCCTGCAAGGAGAAGGACAAAATAGAGTGCTCTCTTGCCATGCCCAACCCACTGGAACCCTACAATGCTGCAAATTTGGAATGCACACACCGTCATCCAGTTCAGTGAAAGACCAAATATGTGGCTAGTCCATCAATAACTCCCACACAACTTTATCCACGTGTGTGTGCCCTTCTGCCAATAGTCTTGGCTGCTGCCCAAGAATGCCATGCCTTACATTGGCTTACATTAATGGTAAAGCACTTTCCAGCTAGGTTAGCACTATGAATGAGCAATACATTAGTGTAGTAGTCGGAAGAAGGAAAGATCTAGTAGGGCACTGCTCCTTGAAAAGTAATATTCCGATTTGGCACAAAGCATGCAGCCAGAGTGTTCTACAACTACATTCATTCAGCTTCTCAAACCCTCCAATTGTAAAGGCGACATCTGGCCAGCACACATCATTAGGTTGTGTGCAGGTACACTTGCCCCGTTATGTCAGACTTCATCAATGTATCATTTGGCACTAATAATGTCCCCACCTGCATCAAAGAAGACTGGGTCACACCCCTACTCAAGAAACCTACCCCTGATAGCTCTCAGCCCACCAACTACTGCCCCATAAATACAGTCCCCTTCCTCCACAAAATACTAGATCGTATGGCATATATCCCAAATCCAACTCTTCCTGAACACAATTACTTGCTAGGATAACACCCATCTGGCTTCCGACCCAAGCACAGCCCAGAAAAACTCTCCTTGACCTCAAGATCCAACTAAATATTGTACGGGATTCAGATAAACCTTGCCATTCTTCTCCTCCTTGACCTCTCGGCAGCATTCAACCTCTATGATCATGATATCCTATATCAGCACCTCTCCACAAAGTTCAACTTAACTAGTGAGGCAACCGCCTGGATAAATCCTTCCCAGCTAACAAATGTCGAACTTCTTCATTGGTGAAGTTGCTGCTGATCCCATCCAGTTCCATTCGGTGTCTATCAAGCTTCTTGCATCTCCACCACTCTCTATAACATTTATACCAAGCCACTATTTGACCACCTAGACAACCTCAACATCCCCTACACCAACTTTGGCGATGACACACAGACACACAGATCCTCCTTTTCATTTCATTACAGGCAACTACTATCAGGTTGCAGACACTATTAATCAGAGCCTTGGAGTCTTCCAGAATTGGATGGCCACTCACCATCTCTGCCTAAACGATGACAAAACTGAACTACTCGTTGTTTTCTCTCCCCACTGATTCAAAAACTTCAACCTCCTATTCTCTTCTTTCATCATTGACAGTACCACCATTCCGGTCTCTAAGCATGTAGAATTTGTTTGTGTCTACCTAGATGCAGAACTCAACATGACTAAACATTTCAAGGCACTGGCGTCATCCACAGCCTATACATCCAACTCATCACCCTCAATAGGCAATTTCTCTCTTCAGAGAACTGTTTAACACTTGTCAGAGCCATCATAGGCAGTAAACCTGATTACTGCAAAGCCCTTTTCATGGGCACCTCTTCTTGCCAAACTTAATTTTTGCAAAACAATGCCCTTAGAGCAGTGAAGGGCCTTAGAAACTGAGAACACATGTCACAAACTAGACGAGACGCTTACTGGCGTCGTATCAAAGCGGGCATTGAGTTAAAAATGATATCAATCACTCACCATTGCATCTACAATGACGCTCCCACCTATCAAACCACTGTATTTCGACCTCTACGATCGTCATCTACCCTCTCTCTTCAGACTCCCAGATACAAAAATCAGTGAGCAGACGGCCCCGGCTTCAACGTTACTGTGCCTACCCTCTGGAATGCCCTTCCAGGTGCCATCAAAATGCACCCTCGTACCTATTGTTCACGAAACGTGTTAAAACGTGGCTCTTCAGCAAAAATGACTGAAAAATACTTATTTATTGATGTATCCTCTGTTTACTATATTTGACTCATCCACCACTACCTGTACAAGCACTGTGATACCTCAGGGTCTGGGCACTACACAAATGCAAAAAATAAATAAAACAAATAAATCCAGTGTCCGGACCCTGTCAAGAAAGCCTTCAGTTTCAACTTGGTCCTTGAACCTGCAGGCCATGAAAGTCTATCATCACGGGTTTTCTAGTGTTTTCCTTGAGTTAAGGCAACACCCACAAGTGACACATAGAGAAACACTGTGAGTAGGCCATGGCCACCCAGAAGGGAAAACATCACCATCCACTGAAACGGAATTTACTGGTGAACAATATTATCTGGCTGCAGAGACTGGCCTGGTCTAAGGATGCACTATATATCAACAGAAACCAGAGTGAGGTTGGATCATTTGTGGCTAATGCCTCATAAGAGGTTATCTTAAGGAACTGGTGAAAGGGCAATTGGCAGTTTTGGCACAGCTGAAGGATACACCAGTCAACCTGTAAGAACGTTACCTCTGTCTGTATTCATCCTGCAAAAATGAAGGCCAAGATATGATTCAGAGGCATTCTTTTATAACCACGTCCATAGAGCAGAAAATGTGACAACGACTTGTGAGATCAGTACAATGAACGCCTGTTTACAACTGATCTTAAAGCAGCCTTCAAGTATTCATATCCAATGGCCATATGCTGTATGACACCTTGAGAGAAAGAATTCTAGAAAGACAGAAGCACAAGAAGGGGTTGTGCAGGCAGAAACATCATAACTACTACCTCACGAAACTGCCTCACAGGTGGTAAATCAGACACATCATGACAAATTGGCAGGGGGAAAACAGCTATTTCAAGGAGATCAAATCCCAGAACATTTTGGAGCATTTCCTGAGAGCCTTACCTCTTGGCCTGCAACATTCCGTCCAGCAATTCCATCAACCAAATTCAGAACATGAATTCACAATCCCACTGCAAACCAGCTTGCCCAATAATGAGACCCACTGGACCTAAATCAACATTTTGATGTGTATCAGCACCTTGTTCATAGCATATATCTCCTGTCTGTAACATAGTTGTCACCAAAAAAAAAACAAATCACATTAATTTACATCATAGAACCTTTTTTCTAGTAACTATATATACCGAGATATTAAATAAGTGTTCCAATACAGTGAATAATTCATAAAGGGCAGAGGTATTTTATGGGAAATTTCAGAAGCCATGAAAGGCCATCATCAACTACCCCCGACTATCTTTTAGTAGTTCATTCCCTTTATAGGTGACCAATGCTTGTAGGCGGTATGTTGGTGTCAGGCATTTGCCACATTTGCCCTCCCGAAGATGACCAGGGCTGTTCTTGTTTTAGTTTACAGACTTAATGGATGTTGATATAAAGATGTAGTCTTGGCACATGCATAGGACGTTAAAGTGTTAAATGATATTTTTTAATTATTGTTACTTTTAGAGGTCCCGTTAAACAGCCAAGAAAGAAAACTGCTTTTTTTTGAGTCTCCACTGTATTCCAAAGCAGCTGACACATATAAAATGCTTCTAATTTCGACTGGGCCTTCCACCCTGACGTCTTAAGCAGTGTAGATTGAGCTGCGGGTGAATGATCACTGAGTACTCAGTAATTGCTATGGCTCTTGGGCTGTGCACAACTCCCCTCATCCCATCGCCCATGAGAACAGTTCAAGCTTGCATGGCACTCCATTTCGGCACTGTGCAGGCCTCTGCCATCCCTCCTTGAATGTTGTTCCAGCCTCTGGGGTTCTTTGCTCATTTTTACTTGGGCCATCACTGAAAGGTGGAAGGTGATTTTGCACTGGAGAAGGACGGGCCTGTTTGGCCTAGCTGAGATCCTAAGCCTCCATTTCATTGCCGATTCCGCCAGGAGGACATCTCTTCCACCGGAAAGTTACACACCTCCTGCATGCCAGTTTCTTGGTTGGGCTTGAGGCTTCTGTCAAGGTGTATCTTCTGGATACAGACCTCCATGCAAGCCTCGCCAGACACCTCATCCCACTCGGGAACGTCTTGTTGTGTACTATGTGAGTTATTACACTCAGATCCAGGGATATTATAAGAGAGTTTTCCAGGACTACAGTAGCTGTTATATTTCACAGTGCTGCTTAGAGTGAGTTAATATTCTCAAATGACAAGAGATAGCAGCATGGATGCATTTACTAAGTCAACTCCCAAATAGAAAACTAAGCACACAGGCGCATGCAGCTAAAGAGCCCATGGAATACTTTGTTGAGGAGCTGTTCCTGGATAGACCATCATTAGCATCAAATTTAGCAGTTGAGCGTGCCCACTGCTTATTAACTCCAAAGCCCAAACCAGGAGCAGACCCTGATGCATTGTCGCCTGTATAATGAATTACAGGGATAGAGATAAGCCACTGTAACTTTCCAGGGGAAGTAATTGACTCTAGCATAGGTCCAATAGACTGTACTTATATCCTGAATTCTCTAAAGAGGTACAGGCAGAACACAGACCTTTTATCAGAGTCAACAGGTTTTGCATGAAAGACCTCCATCTTGCACAACGGTATTATCAGCAACATGTAGGTTCCAATTTAATAGCAAGATATTGTTTTTCCGCACCATCCAAAGAAAAATTCACTTTATTGAAACAAAAATCCTACTACCACCGGCTGATGAAGACCTTGAGATGAAACTGACTTTGAGATCAGTGACATTGATTAAAGGGCTGAAGGAAGGAATGTGCTGTCATTAATGGAGGCTCACGTGTAGTCTGTTCATGTTTCTAATGGTTCAGTGCATTAGGAAAATACAAATAATACAATGTGATCATTAGTGTGATGATGGCACGTGGAATGCATAGCCTGCAGCAACCCCCATGCACTGTTGTGAAACACTATCGGTTTCTTAGTTGTATGAAGGGAAAGTTAACTAAGAAAAAGTTTAGGTGGCGAAAAGGTAGGGAGGGGTGTTTAATCAGCGTTATATATATATACTTCACCAAGATTCAACTTTGATGTAATCTGTTTACTGTGGGTTTATCTCAAATGCTAGGCGAAAAGTGTATTGTTGTGACTTTAGTGAAGCGACTGATTGACATTTCTTGCTGGAACAAAAAAGCTCATAAAATACGTATGTATATCGAACGTCACAATTCCAAAATATTTTTTTACACGATCCACATGCATTCGCTATATCAAATGAGGCCTTTCCAAGAGCATGAAGAAGCACCTATTCATATAGGGCAGAGTCGTTTTGATAATTTTTCTCAAATCTGTTCCATTCTCCTGTGTTTAAAAAAAATGCATCAACTATTTAGGGCACTTTTTAATTGAACTTGGTAGGTTAAACGGCTTAGAGGCATTGTTAGTTAACAGATATGACCCTAATGTTGATGTCCCATATTTGTTTGTTGAGGTTTTGAATATTGGCCAATCTATCCGGAGGGTTCCAATAATATGGAGAGGACATGACTACTAAATACTATTCTATTTGTATGCAAGCATAGTACAGGGTTATTATTACAATTGTTCTTTTATAATGCGCTTAAAATCAGAGATTGGTTTCTAAGCGCGGGATCATAATTCAAGCCTGTGTTGCACTACGTTGTCTTGCTTCCAAGACAAAGGCGTTGCCTCTGAGCTATCCCCCCTAGCCTAGAACCCTACAAAGGTGACCTGTGTGATCCTAAAAGGTATGCAGGTTTTAGATTTGGTAGACTCGTTGAAGGCATTAACCGAGCAAAACGTGAATTTTCATATTAATCAACTGTGCGCGATATGTCTTCATGAATTGATACATGGCTAAATATCCTCCATTAAACATTCTCAGATCATTTGCCAGTCTTCCTTAAGACATACATTGGAAATGCCAAGCTATTCAAAAGTCCTTGCGGATGTAAGCCAAAGTTGCTCCAGGATAGTGTATGCCTCTATAACAGACAAGCGTGTTTTATTTTTTTAACAGAATACTGGTTCTGTTGCTTTATTCAGTGTACAATGGCAGGCATTCAAATGATACATCAGGGTATTAGCAGGATCTATCGAATTTGGAGTGTGCAAATCTGTGAGGAAGGACATCAACAAATATCAGGTGGATTAATGCAACCTCGAGAAAGAGTATGCCGGTTCATCTTTCAAAGTCTGTTTGGCTAATAATAAATTTGGTCGGGATACATTCCACGATACTACAGAAAGGGAGTTTTTGTGAGGGAGATTTTGCGAGGGAGTTTTTGTGAATTCCATTGGCTACTACACATTACGGTGAAGGGGTTCGGCCAGGGAGGAGATAAAGCAAAAGTTGAGACTGGGGAGAGGGAGTATGTATTCCATTGATCCATAACCAAGAAGGGCTGCTGTGAATGATACCACTATGATAAATCATGTCTTTCTTGATTAGTAGTCAGAACATTTTATGCCAAATTACTCCAGATTTTAGGAGAACATGCACACATTATTTGATGAACTACCTCTCACTATCTTATCAGATAACACAAGAGGTCAACTAAAGCTCCTGTTCTTTCAGAGGGATTTTGCCCCACGTCTGCTTCAGTTATGGTAGGGAATTTTCTGCAGAAGGTATTGCTAACTACAATGAGGGAGGCCATAATTATTCTGTTACTAGAACCAGGTAAGCCTGCTGAGGAATGTGGCTCCTATGGTCAATTATCATCGATTTATATAGAAAATAAAATATTTGTGAAAGTATTTGCTAACAGATATTTTCTGTACACGAGTCACATTATCCACCTGCACCAGTTAGGCTTTATACCAGCAAGTTCCTCTACAATGAATTTCATAGAATATTCAGTATTATGTCACAGATTAATCCTGAGGTACAGGTGTTTGCAGCAATGCTAGATGCCCAGAATGCTTTTGATGCAGTTATTTTGACATTTTTATTCAGTTCTCACTATATGTAGATTTGGCCCTCAGTTCATATTCTATGTTGAGCTGCTGTGTACCTTTCATACTGCCAGAGTGCTTGTAAATAGCATTTTCTACAGGCCATAATGCTGGGAAGGGGTATCCAACAGGAATACCCGCTATAAATCTCTGTATTTTTCTTTAATAATTGAACCTTTAGCCAACTTGATTAGATTACGACATTCACACAGCAGCATTCGTATCGGTGGTACCCCGGAAATGCTATCCTTCTGTGTTGATTGATGATATTTTATTATTGTTTGGAATCCCCAAGGGGGGAGTGGCACCCTCTCAGCCAATGAGGAGGCTCAGAATGGGGGCATTACCAGCGGTAATCCTCCCTCTCCGAGCAGCCCCATGGCTGGAGGGCGCCATCTTCCCCCGCCGGGGAATGAGATAAGTGGTGTTCCACTTCCCCTCTCCCCTTTCTCCATCCACAGAATTCCCTCCCCGCCCCCCATCTCCACTTACCTTTGTTGAAGTCCATTTCAGGAGCGAATGCGCTGGGCGCACTTCTGTCCCCAGCGCTCCCGATCTGCCACAGGCCGTCATGGAAAGGAAGAAGGGACTACATGTAGTCCTTTCTCTCATTTTCATGGCGGCCACTTTTTTAAAAACTTGTTTCTATTTTTTCAACAGCCGCCATGGAAAGGGAAAACGGACTTCGTTTTCCCTTCCCCGGCAGCCATTTCTTTAAAAAAAAAAAATCTGTTCTGAAAAGCCGGAGCAATTCGGAACAGAAAAAAAAATACTTTTAGTACCCTGGTTTTATGGGCCGGGGAACTAATAGCAATAGGCCCCTTGCAGGGGGAGGGGGGGGTGCTATTGCTTAATTATAGTACTTTCTCTGACCTTTGTAATAACTATGCCAAATATGAATTGTTCCCATTAACTGGAGTAAAAATCTGAACCCATAATGTGAACACATACACATGGTCACCAGATCCTAATAAATACTCAGCCGTAGTGATATCCAAATCCCATAAGTCTCTCTTTGACAATAACTATAAGAACTATACCTCTCAGCTGATGCATAGATTGAATAAGTGGGTCCGTATCCAATTATCATTTGTTGGTAAGATTTATTTTTATTTTCTTTATTTTTTACATTTTTGAAACGACCAGACCCGAGTGTATCACAGGGTTAGTACAGTACATGGGTAGGAAAATCAGGGTATGTAGTAGACACCTAGGCCACAGGCCCTGGGTGGCAGTGACTGATATTTATCAAACAACCAATTCTTAACTAGTTTTTTGAAGGTGGAGCATGATTGTCAATTTCTAATGGGAGGGGGCAATGCGTTCCAGAGTGTGGAAGCCATGACGCAGAAGCTGACTCCACCTGCTCTTTTGGTCTTGTACCGGGGAGGTATGCAGCGAGATGCTAGAGCAGGATCTTAGTGAACGCACATGGGCAATTTGGGTGCAATGGTGGGCAATGGAAAGGGTTTTCAATTCCATTCGCACTTTGATTGGGAGCCAGTGTGAGTCAGGTCTAGTGGCTAAAATGTGGTCAGTACTTTTTGGACTGCGGGCAGAGCGTAATGCTGTATTTTGGATTAGTTGGAGTTTGGACATATTGGCTGTTGAGGTACCCATAAGTAGTATGTTACAACAATAACGTATCTAGAGGATCAGTGATTGTGTGAGATTGAGACAGTTAATCAGTGAGAGGAGCTGTTTACTCAAAGAGATACGTCTGGATGTATAGGAAGTGGATGATGCTAGGGCATTAATGTGTCTGGACATGGAGAGGTCCACTTCCAGGTTACTCCCAATGTATTTATTTGTTTCAGAACAGGGATGGAAGTGCCATCAATACAAAACAAAAAGAAGGTGGTGTCAAATTGTTTGAGATCGTTTGGGGTGCAAATGATGAGGAGCTCAGTTTTTTCGTCATTGAGGCACAAATTATGCATGGTCCTCCAGTACTGGATTGTGCTGTATACTGCATTGATTTTTATGGTGTCAGAGCTATGCTCTCGTGTGAGAGGGATGAGGACTTGCATATCATCAGCGTAATTAGTGTAGATGATACCTCTGGCATCCAGGAAATTAAAAAGGGGTTTTGTGTAGGTATTGTAGAGGGTGGGAGGGAGACATGACCCTTGCAGAATGCCAAGTAGGTCAGGGATATTATCAGCTGCGGAATCTCCTATGAACGCTCTTGTCGTCAGATCATTAAAAAGGATTTGATCCACAGGGTGGCTTCCAGGGAGAAGTGGACGTGTTGGCTAAGGTATTGGCACAGGAAATTGTGAACAATGATATTGAAGGCTGCAGAGGGATCAAGCAGGCGGAGGATAGCTAATTTGCCAGAGTCACAGAGAGTACATTTGTATTTTAAAGTCCAGTAGGGCTGTTTCCTTACTGTGCTTGGGACTAAAACCAGGTTGCCTTCTTCCAAGAAGATGGTTCTCTCCAGGAACTGCTGATTAGATTGTGCTACTTAAGATGATTGTGTTACCTAATCATTATACTACTTTCAAAATAATCTGACATGACTTGGTCAGAGATTATTTTGCAGAGCTTCAAAAGGTATGCCAGATTTCTTGTGTTCTCAGGTGCAGTGATCAAAACATTGTTGTATCTTTCTTAACCTTATGAAAAAGGAGGATAAAAATCATATGACTTTGAATTGTATTGCTTAGTTGTGCAGGTTCATATGATTTATAATAGTTTGGGAATGATTCAATGATACCACTTGTCAAGAGTGCGAAACAGACAGCCGGACAATATGACTTAATTTACTATTAAGTAATTACAGTTATACTGGCACATGCTTATTTGGCCCTGTCAATATTGCATTGGAAGCACAGCAGAGGATATTTTGGATAAGAGGCACTTTACTTCTGTGTGGTAGGGATATACCTTAATGGACATTCCCTAATGTTTCCCTACGTCAGACCAAAAAGTCATTGGGGTAAATTGGGTTAAATTCAATTTTAACAATTTGGGGGATTTTTACCCTAATGGTACTTTCATTGTCCAGGTACGATATCGTAGATAAGTGTAATAATTTGGTGTATGTGCATTTAAATATCTCTGATTGCATACTTTGTTTTATAAAAGTTGTACAACATTTTTCCTAGAGCCACCCATAATACCTTGCATAGCAAATATCACTCCTTCTGATGAATGTCACAGATTGATTGCATCACTATATAAACTGAACCAAGATGGGCCCTTGATGTTATCAACAGAGTGAGGGATAAGGTCCCTGGATATGGCGAAGAAATATCGGAGAAAAGATGGCCGTATGAACAGATTGGCCAGGTCTCTCTTAACTCCAAATGTAGATTAATTCAATTTAACATTGTGATCAGGCAAAATTACACTCCAGCCACATTGTGTATGTGCGAGCATGATAACAATGGCCTGCGCCCTAGATGTGAGCATATCATGTTCATTATTTACACATGTGGCACTCTTTCCCACTATTGCAGGAATTGTGGTTAAAGGTGTACAACTCACTTTGAAATATATCTCCTATGACATTAACTCTCAATCCTATATGCTGCCTATATGGGGAAAATGACCAAATTACTTAAGTGAAACACAGATTCATGAGTCAGGGCTTCTTATTGACTAAAAGATGTATACTTAAGAACAGGACACAAAATAATCCTGATCTAAAGGTTTGGTACGTTTGGTTGTGCAATATGTTATGGGCTAGCAATATCAAGGTAAGATTTGTGTTCTGCATTGGACGTTCAAATCCAGGGATATATGATTAGATTTGAGAAAGTATTACTGAACAAGAAACCGGGCAATCATAGATAGAGTGCTTGATATATGCTATGCTCTTAACTCTCACATTGTTGCTTCCTTTGTGAGATTTATAAGATTTTGAGTCACAAAAAATGTTCTTTTATTGATCAAATGCATTATCCATGGGGCTAAATATTCATTATATTTTTATTTTATTGTACGTGCAGACAAGTATTTAAATTACGTATAAAACATGATGCTACTTCTGTGAAAGTCAGTCAAATGGGTTCACAGACATTCAATAAGAAATACAAAAAATTCACAAACTCATCTGCTCTGGTGCAGATTCCTTCCACAGCTATTACACAAGGGTACACTGGGATGTTGGGGGGGTGGGTAGGAAGAGGAGCAGGGAGAGGTGGTGGACTAGTGGGAGGGTTAGGACTGGGGTTTGCTTGGGTGTCCCCTGCACAGGGTAAGGGAGTTGGGAGGGTGTGGGAGAGAGGGGCCTACTGGGAGGCGGGATTGTGGTGATCTGGAAATTATAATGATAGATTATCTACATTGCTGTAAAATATGACCACCTGATCATACTCAGAAACCTCAATATATGGTTTGAAGAATAAAACACTAACTCAGCTAAAACAATAACATCTCAACTATCAACAGTGTGTCAACAACAATTGGTGAAGGGAGTGACCCACTCAGCAGGGCACATTCTAGATGCAATTTTCTGAAAAAGAATTCTGATTACAACGGCACCCCTAATGCATGTTCAATGGAGAAACAACCAAATCATACCCCTTGTGACCCACCCGCAAACACACATACTATCCCACATTCTAAAAACCCCTACAATTCAGAGAAGAAACTGGAAATCGCTAAACACCATTGACCTCAGCACAAGAGTAGAGTCCACAAAACAACCAAGCACCAACTTAGAGAAAATCCACATAGAAGAAAAAACTGAGATAATTCAAAAATGGATTATGGAAAAACGAGATGACTTTGCACCAGAATAACCTTTCATCCCCTCTCAAAAGAAAACAACTGAATGAGGGATCACACTTCACCTCAGTGCACTCAAGAAAACAGACAGGAAACTGGAACCAGAGTGGATAAAACATTAGGAACAAAAGAAAGATAAGTGCATACCAAAGACAGATACGAATATGTAAAACCAAAATCATCAAAGCAGAAAACTATACTATATCGAGTGCATCAAAAAACAGAATAAACACCCAAAAAGAGATGTTCAGTATAATCAACAAGCATAGAAACCAGACAACCTGCAACAACAAATGCACACCCCCTAAAAGAAACAGTGTTATGACCTTGCAAACCATATAAAAAACTAAATCACAAACATCTGGCAAGACATCGAGAGCACAACTAACAACTCCACCAACACAACTAACTTCTCCAGCAACGAGCTAACTCCGGAACTAACCACAAGTATAAAATGCTTCTCACCAATTTCAGCAGAAATGTTCATCAACCTAGGGAATCAAAGCAACAAAGCAGGATCACCAGCAGACTCTTGCCCCCAGACATCTACAGCATTATCCTCACCCAAGAAATGACTGCAGAATGCTTTTGGAACCTCTTTAACCAGTCACTGGCAACAGTGGCATATATTAAACCACTCCACAAAAACATCTCAGCAAACACTGAAGATCTAACCAACTACCAACCTATCTCAAACACCCTTACCCAGTGAAACTACTAGAAATGTACATATATGAACAAATCCTGGTAGTGTAGAAAGCAATCGGCACAAGTTGGTTCCAGATCCATGAGAGGAACGGAAATGTGCCTACTATCCACCAGGCATGACCTAAGGATAATGCTAACTCCATCATCATTCAGCATTGATATTGCTAAACGTATCAGCAGAATTACATACCACTACCACAAAACAGTCATCAAATGACTCCAACAAATAGTAATCAGCAACATGACCTTGCTATGGTCCAAGTCTTTTCTAAAAGAAAAATGGAAACAACCTGGCTCAACCCCTTCAACTCATTACCACACACACCAACTTGTGGCATTGCACAAGGCACATCAGTCTTACCACTGCTCTTCAACATCTATATGACCCCAGTTATCAATCTCATAATTAAAAGACATGGACTCACCCACTAAAACTATGCATATGACACACCCATTATCTATAAAATCAACACTATTGGAGAATGAGACCAACCCCTCATCAACTGCCTCACATAAATAAATGAAAGTATGAGCACAAACAGGCTTAATCTCAACCCGGATAAAACATAAATCAATTAATAATAATAACGCTCAAGAACCCATTGAATCTAGATCACATTCCATGCCCTAACAAAATGAGAAACTAACCGAACCTTCCAAAGTAGTTCAAAACCTCCGAATATGAATGTACAATGACTTAACACTCAAATCTCAAGCCAATGCATTACTAAAGTGCTTCTTCCAGCCACGCACAGTCAAATGGATACTACCATTCCTCACCTTCCCACACAGAACACTCACCGTCACCTACCTCATAATTTCAAGAATACACTATGCCAATGGCAATGACCTTGGAATGCTGGGCTACCTCACCAAAAAACTACAGCGAATACAGAATGTGCAGCAAGACTACTACTCAGACACTCAAAAGAGAGAGCATATCACATGAACACTGAGAACCACACAGTGGCTACCAGTCAAAAAAGAATTTACTTCAAACCCCTCGGCAAAACCCACACAGCAATCCACAGCCAAGCGGAATTCACATGGGAAAAAATCTCCATCTGCAAACTAAAGCGAGCCCTCAGATCCAGCAGTGACAGCCGCCTCGAAAAAAAGCAAAATTCAAAACTGAAATTTGGTGTATCAGCATTCTCCTGCATTTCAGCAAATCTTTCAAACTCACTCCTTAAGGAAACATGAACAATAGAAAAACACCTAAAATTCAGAAAAACTTCTAAAAATCTGGCGCTTTCGAAGAGAAGCACCTGGCCAGGACACAAGGAGAGACATTGTAAACCAAAACAACCAAAAACAAACAAACCTAATCTGGGCTGGCCCAATGAAGGCAAAGCATACACACACCAACTATACAAGGAATTTAGCCCAACCAAAACAAAGTAACCCACAAGAATGCACAGGTCTCTCTCACCACTAACGCTACTGAAAACTTCAATTTTCCTAGAAACTCAACCCCAGGCACCAATCAAAACACACACACACACCTCTACAACAGCACAATTGTGAAATCGCCTAGAAAACAAGACACTCCCTCCAAAACCCAGCTCAGCCAAATACACTAAAGCGCCACTGAAAATTACACCAAAGACTCACACAACAATCCCAAACAGATATGCACCCCAAAAAACACCAAATCCATACCAACTAGAAGCAAACCCACACACAGTGATCGTTTGTTTCTGAACTGAAGCTACCAACAGCAGAGCAAAAGCTATATTGCTCTCACCCCCTAAATACCACTAAGCTTCCTAACCCTCCTTCCTTTTCAGATCTGCCTGAGTGCCTGAACGCCATGGGAAATAGCAGCAGTATGTGGTATGCATCTCAAGAACAGAACATAGATGGCTGCAGCGGGAAAAGGTCAAGCAGGGAAAAGCGATTTAATGAACCTTGCCTGAGACTATCTATCATGGATCCCTTGTACATTACATAGTTGAAGACAACCCGCTGGAGACTTGTACTATCATAAGTTATTTCCACCAATCAAACGTTTGCCTCTCCCACTATATGTCCCATGCCTTTTCCTTTTTGTTTAATGCAACTCTGCCAATGTGTGTGTTCAAATGCTGCTTTTGTGTCTCTCCCATCCCTTCATAACCATCCTCCCAGCTGGAGTGGTTCGTGTGTGGCTAGCTGCTGATGGCTTGGATTATCATGGCCACATCGTTTCTGTTGTCAAATATCAGCCAAACCATTGCTCTTTGCTGCTATAAACCCCTCAAGCCCACCCACTTGTATGGTGTTGTCTGGGAACATTACTACAATATATGTACACAATGAGTTGCCTTTCAATTCAGAGTCTTCAAGGAGTGCTCTACAAAGTATGTTGCAGTTAATGCTCAAATTCCAAACATCCTGACAGGCATCAAGGCTGAAAGGTATTTTGGTTAATCATTTATGCGGACACATTTTGTGCGAATGTGTCATCACAAGGTCCTCGCACCCTCCACCATATCGAAGGCACAGCCCAGCAATGACCACAGCTATTGGTCCGCTTTCAGCAGAGTGATCAAGTTAACTTTGCATTTCAAGTACTACAATGTAGACACTAGATGTGACTTTAGTAGAGAAGCAATGTCTGAGCTCTCGCAGCCCTTATCCACAATGCTGCCAGGACCCCATAAGTGCCTCTTCGCCGGGCAAAGATTGGCATTATACACTCTGCCCCACTATGTGGACTGGCTCAACAAAGGTCTGAGGCCACGACCTTTGCTGGTTTATTTGACTGATAGAAAGATGAGATATTCCTGTATGAGAAATACATTGAAAACCTTTCTTCATGTCCAATGAAGAAACAAGAAATGAACAAAAAAAGCACATCACTGGCAGAGAGGTACACATACAGCTCTCATGCATGCTCCATGTTAGTGCTTCCTGTGATGGACCCCATATATTATATTTATTTATGCCCATCTTTTGTATATGATACATGTTTTATAGAATGCAGCGATAACAGGATAATTGTATATGCAATTCAGATTTAGATTTCTGGGATCCTCATGAACAGGTGAAGACATAAAACGAAAATTAGATCATTTTATGAACCTTTTGACTGTTACCAATTTGGGTGCGTCCTGCCCTTCTCAGAACAGCACTATAACAACATAACGATACAGCATCAAGTCTCAACTAGTCCGAGGTCGCGTCATTCACAGGCATGTTGATATGTAGAGCATTTCAGCCCCTGTACTGTATACCTTTGGGGTCAATGCGATAGTTACAGAATTGCTATTGTGAGTGTGTCAGGCATTGGGTCACCTGTGTAAGAGAAGGACACATTGCAACACTGTTATCTCCTATATTACATTGGGCAACACCTAAAGGGGCAGGGGATGGTTCCAGCAGTAAATCCAGTAATATGAAAACATGTTGTATTTTGCCTACCAAAGATCCCAAAACAACCAATTTGCTATTGTTTCCAAAAGGGAATAGGCCCTACCTTGATTCACTTTGGAATGGTAAACAGCTGAGCATTACTTTCCAGGAAGAGAACCTTCATTGTTCCCTGGGGCCGGCCAGCTAATGATGCGTGTTCCTTAGGCAACTGATCTCATTCTCACCAGCATCAATGTGGGGACTATGATGGGAACGGCTCTTAAGAGAGGCCCTTTCACATCTACAGCATGAACATTAAATCCAATTCAGCTAAACGCAAACGAAACTAAGTGGCATGACAAGTTAAACCAGGGTCGTCATAGTTCATATTGAACAAAGGATAAAGGGCCTGCACGTAGCTGGCAAGACAGCTGAAGAGTTACGCCCTCGTCACATACATCTCTGTTCAGCCTGCATGGCACACGTTCGAAATCCAAGAGAGCTTCCTCAGCCCTTTATTCCTACAAAGTCGATGTATTTATCACCCACCATTAAAAAAGATATTCAGAGCACCAACTTATTATAGTGCTTAGTTCGTGGCTGTGCTAGAAAGTACTGCATGGTGCAAATAACGCATATTTACATAATAAAGTACTTTTTTATGGAGTCCACTTCTGTGGATATCCCATGAAATCTCACATCATAATTAGGTGGTATTTTCAAAATAGAAGATTTCTTAAATGCCACATGTATTTACCGTTACCACCACACTCGTAATGGAATGGCGTCATAGAAGCGTGAGAATCTGCATGAAGCTCTACATAGAAACATGGCATGATTATATAAATATAAACACATTGCTTGCTGTTTTTCAGATTTGGAAAAAAAGCTGCAGGCTGAGAAGCGGCATCAAAATCATAATGTTTCCTAGTGATGCTCCCAGGGCTCAACAGCTATTAGAGAAGTACTTTTCATAAGATGTTCTCTGGATGGATAAAACCTGGGGAGCAAGTAAAAGGAGCTCAACGCTGCCTCCCTTCCCTTTAAACAGACTGAGATGAAACGAGAGACACATGATACTCCAGCTCCTCATTATAATGAAGGGTGCATCCCTGGGAGGCCGCGGTCTGCTCGGCGGTCCCATTTAGAGATAATTAAGTAAAGTAATAACATCTTCTGAGGCAGGTAATGTCATCTGGTCCTTTCAAGGAAATTAGCACCAAAGGCAAAGACAAGGGTGGCTAATGGACCCGTTCCACATTCATTATCGTATGCTCAGAGTGGCAAGGAAGTCACAGGGCATGCCTGACACTCATCGAGTAAGTCAGACCACCGAGAGAAATGCAAACGCTTCACTCTCAGACACACGATTTACATCCTGCATCGTGTTTTGATCGACCGATCACATATGAAAAAGCAGGTGATAATGACTGCAATTTATGCTGCCAGTCATGTTTCATCATAATCCCCAAAAATGCAAATGCTTTGTGACGAATCAACTTCCGGGACAGCAGTGGTTCAGGGATGAATATCGGTTTCTAAACCATCCATCAGCCCCACACCTCTAGTACACAAGAATGGATCGGAACACAAGTAAATTATAAACATCCTTGTCCAATTCTGTAACCTGGACGGAATGGCAGGCTGATGTCCGCAAGGCCATGTATCATTGGTTAGTTGCAACTCAGCGAAAATACCATTATTACCCAATGGTAAAAGGGACTGTCCAATCAAGGTTGTATACAAACATCTACTTTAATATTATTACAACAGAATGTTCTAGCACACTACAAAATACAAATTACAAAACAACCTGTAAAGGAACACAGAGGACCGACAGTTTCACCAAGGAAAGGGTTGCCCTCTGGATACTGACAGGAGGTAGTTGGTAATGCAATCAGTGTTAACTGTTCAAGGTTATTTGGTTTCAGCACCAAAGGAGCAAGGAATCATAAATGTCACTAGAGGCTTCGTAGAAAGACCAGGGGGACAGAACCACAATGTACCTGGTGCTTGAGATGATCTTGATGCTCATCAGCGTCAAGTCAGTTCTGGGACTCTATGCAGCTCCTGCGACAGAGTTCAAGGCGGGAGACAGCTGCGGGTATCAGGCGGCAGGCAGTTCGGCAAGCGAGGCTGGACGGACGGCTGCAGGTTGGCCTGCACGGCAGCTCAGGGTCAAGAATCAATGTCTCTCTGCTGGTTGGCCAATCTGGAACACTTTGAGGCATCTTGGATGGCTTTTGTGACGGCAGCGTGACAACAGTCAGTGGTGCACGCTCTCATGATTCGAGCACTCGACTGTCTTGATAATGTCCTTAAAAGATGGATGCTGGTTGATGCTTGTTGTGGCACTCCTCCTAGCTTCTTTGTAAGGTTTGTGTCATCCATTAAGGCAGACTGCCCAAAGTTGAGGACAGTGATGGCAGGCAACGGCCTTGTCCTTTGTTCAGAGACTCTCTGGCACTTGATGGCAGAACCTATCAGGGCACGCTGTGTGCTGGCTGGGTATCGGTTCTGGAGCTGCTGGACTGGTCCTCTAAGTCCAAAATCTGCCTATGTTCCCTGGGTAATGTTTAGGGGTGGATCTTGCTTCCCTCTTGGAAATCCTGGCCTTCATTCACTGGCAGAAGCTGTAAGGTAGACAGCACCTTCTCCCATGGTCAAAATGAGTCATTCTTACTCCTTTCGAAATCGTCGAATGATCTCCTAAGTGAGGGGCTAAGCCCTCTTTTAAAGCCAAATGGGTGCCAGTGATTGATGCAGGCTAAGCCTACCTTAATTAACCAATCCTGGGTCCCCACCAACAATCTTCTGTTATGCATGAGGTCATAACCAGAGTGCTTTGCAACAGGAAAGGTAAGGGGTGACAACACGTACTACTAAGTCCCACCCATTTTCTGTCTGTTGTGGATCAAAACGTCTCTCTGTTTAATTGAGCTCTCTGTGACTCCTGATCAAAGCGCAGATCTCGCTTGAAGTTCGTGGTGAGAACAGACTTTCTGTATCCATCAAATCACATACTTCTACCCTCTCAAAGGGAGTTCGCTGCAGGGATTGCCTACTGTAAACAGTTGCCCCAGACATGATATTAACTGCCCTTTACACATGGGTGGGAGCTAGCTTCAAGCTAACACATTGCATATCATAGAGGTGTTGGTGTTTCCTGTCCCTTGTGTACGTTCTGTCACCATGCCTCTTCACAGGCCTGTTTTCATTTAACTCTCATCAGTATGCACTGCCACCACACAGAACTTTCACAATAGAATAGGGCGGATCCATGGAGCCTTTTTTTTTTCTCTTTTTTTTTAGTCCTGCCATGGCCGTAGGGAGGTGTTGCCTTCCCCCTTCAGAGATGCTTTGATGTATCTGTGGCTGTCACATTACCGCTAAATGTGACATTGAGGACTGCACCTGTACACTTGACTATGTGTTTGATCTGCGGTGAGCATAGGAAAATGTGTGCGGGTTAGCCCCACACATTTTCTGAGGTTCATCTCCCATCATTCATTTTAATTACAAAACTTTTTTTAAAAAACAGGGGAGCACACACTCCCCATGCAGATGTTCGAATTCCTCGCATGCATTGAAATAATACCAATTTCAATACAAGGACTTTTATATATGACTCAACCCCCATCCCTTAACCCAGGTATATGGAGGCATTGATTCCAAATATTTGAGCTACAACATACTGGTACAAAGCCGAAGCAAATATGAGTAATTTAAATAAGCATGTAGTTAGTAAATGTGGGGAGCCCTTTTGCTGTATTCCTCATTGTCCTCATTTTCTAAGTCATTAGAGAGAAAAGGTGGTGCACAGAAGCACACATAAAAGTATTACAGAGGCTTTAACGCCAAGTGCACCTCGATCTGTGGCACCAAACTGATGTACCATTTCCGTCTTGCATTCCTACCCCGCATGCGACAACCACATGGTTTTACGCCAGCATGACATGTTCATGCTCATGTAAAAACAATGGATACTTATTAAATCTGCCTGTATTTAGAATCAGACACAAGCAGTAAAATTGCATAGGAATCCAATTAAAATGCATCCAGCATGCATAACTTTCAGGTTGTGCTTAAAGTCTTTGAAGAAACAAGCACAAAAGAAAGTGCTCTAAGACTTTTTTGCGCTTTGTGGTGCAAATTGCATAGAGGCGACCAGTTTGCACAACATTTCAAAATTAGGTTTCCTTCCATTCCCTTCAATTTACTTTGTGTTTTTATGTTAATTTTTTTAAAAATAGTCCTGTATTATAGCAAATGTCAAATAAATGGGACAGAGGGGACAGACATATACAAATCTGCAAACGTTGGCATTCGCCTAATTTCAAATTACTTTAAAAAATGTTTTACGAAGCGTCATTGGGGGTCTTGTTCAATGGCCCAGAGTAGTAAAGTAAGATTTTAAACCAAGGCATCAAGTGGTTTGTGCTGTGGTTTATCACTCCAGTTCATTTTGAAAATGTTTTGCAGATGGAGGGGAGACAGGGCAAAGAATGTGTTTCCTCCACATGCTTCTTACTATGCTTGCAAAACCTCTTCATTTTATGCCTGCATGTGATTTTCATGCATGCGTTCAACACATGGATTCCTATCATATCGGCTCACATTTAGCACCTGCCCAAGGCAGGCAGATTCCAAAGCAATCCATTTGAATGTCATCTGCAAATCGTTATTTGCAGGCAGCATTGACACATACTGTAAACGTAAAGTACAACGATGAGTTCGCTAGGGGGGTGTGGTCTGGCGCGTGGAAGATGGCCACCTGACACCGTCGCTCCACCTCACCTTCTATAACAACTGCATTTCGTATGTCTGCCGGCTTATTTTTCTTGCCGTGTCCCTGCCCCTGTGTTCCAGTAACCCTTGAAATGCCTGGCCCAAGAATCCTGACTAAAATCTGCCTTATCGCAACCAGGAGTGTGGAACTACATAGTGTGGCCACCTGCTGCTCCCTGCAGTGGCCGCCCTGCGTGAGGAATCGCTCAGCGCCGACTACAGTGCACCGGCTCTGGCCTTGTCGGCTCCTCCCCAAATACAGCGCCACCATCTGTGGACTTCAATCACTACACGGATGCTGCAACTCAACTCATTTAAGTTAAGTTTTTCTCTTCGGCACTCTGTTACGTGACTTTTGGCATCTTTTATCACAACGTGCACTGAAGTGATCTGGGCACCATTACTACATACAACAGAAGGAATAGACTGTGGTGATATCTGCAGATTAGCTGTGTTTCTTCGCATATGCTACCAAAATAGAACAAATATTATTTAAACACGAGGGGAAGAGGAAAAGTAAAAGACAAATTAGAAAAGTGAACAGACTGAAAATAAAGTGAAAAAAAATGTTTTTTCGCTCAAAGAATTGTCTGTATAAATATAGCACATTCTTAACAATATATGTACTTCTGGGTTCAACATATTGTCTAAATCCTCTCCCTAAATCATCACAGTACTTGCGTATTTCTAACCTTTCATATCTTTCTGTAAAATTGACTTCTGGTGATTACGCAGCCTTACAACCATTCTCTACATTATCAGACACACAGCGCTGCCCGGAACCTACTGCTTAACTCTGTGTCCACAGCTCCTTTATATTCGAGTTTTCTATTCTGGCATCTTTGGCCACAATCTAAGCTAGCAAAAACAATCAAAAAAAGATGCCTGTCATTAAAGAACCTAATCTTTCCTCAACTAATTTAAAAAGGCCTAAAAGTGAGTCACCACCTCCACTTTCTTTAACGGATCCAGCTATCAACGCCATTTTACAAGAAATCAGAGCACTGAAACCCTTCATCGAGACCACTAATCAAAAACTTCAACAATTAGATGACAGATAGAAGGGCTTTGAAGATAGAATGGAGGAGGTGGAGAAAAGGGTAGGTCACATGGAAGATATGTCTCCTAGGGTGGCGCTATTTGAAAAAACTGTCAGAGATCTCCAAATGCACAACGAAGAATTGGAAAATTGAAGCAGACTTAACTATGTATCTCAGGGCTGCCTGAATGATGTGAAGGCTCTGAACCCTATTGCATTCATACAGAAATGACTACATGCCATACTTCATCTACCTATGGAAACTCCATTGAACAAGCTCACTGTATTGGTCCATTCAGAAATTCAACATCCTTATTTTCTACCTGCTTGAATATACCCAGCTCCAGCTAATTATTTCAACATTTAAGGAAAAAAACATCTCTCACTTGGCATTGAAGCAAATTGCATATTTCACAGGATGTGACAAGGAATGCAGCTTTACGCAGAAAATAATTCTTATCTTTTTGCCCTGCACTGAAGCAGCTCAATATTGGATACGGGTTATATCACCCAAGCTCCTTCAAAGTTACCCACAAAGGACGTACCGCCATCTTTGACGATCCGGCTGATCTAAATCTTTAAAATGCTCCATCAAAACTGAGGGCATGAACACTTCTTCACTAGAAAATCCCACAACCTCTTCCAGAACATGAGGTTTTCATCATTTTGCCCATTTTTGGACATCACTCAATGCCGTAAATATCTTTATTTCATAACATGGGTGGGTGGGCGCAGTTATGGCATCCCTCTCCTGCTGTGGCCTCTTTTTTCTTTCGACAGCTCAGTAGGTGTCACCTACCTCTTATGCATTTTTCTTCCTTTTTTTCCCACTTCCCGGTCTGATCTCCTTTTTGCTCCTAAACCAGATGCATTTGGTTCTGTTTTTCCTGAATTTGAGGCTTTTCCTCACTTTTTGTCTCTGAATCGCAGTCCTTGATCAGACTTCCCTTACCTATCTCCTTATCCTTATGTGTTTTCTGTTTATGCCTTGTCCCTGGCATGGGAGGTTCCAACCGTATCTTTACCTCGTAGAATCTTATTATTCATGTATTGCATTTCTCTTTCAGACTTACTCGTATGTTTACCCATTACTGGACTGTTATATGTTTTTACAATTACCTAAATGTATGCATGTTATTTAAGTGTGTTACCTGGAACATTAAGGGTTGCAATAATTCTATAAAAAGGTGTAAGATTTTAACCCACCTCAAAAAACTCAGACCGTCACTAGCATGCATACAAGGAACTCATTTATGCAGTATTGAAGCAATGAAGCTTAAATCCCTATGGGTCAAAGAAGTCATTGCTAGCCCTGCGGTGGGAAAGAAAAATGGAGTTGCTATACTGCTCAGCAAGATACTATCATTCAAGATTTTGGGCTAAGATGCTGACACCAATAGGCATTGGGTGTGGGTCAAGCTTTTGGTTGGATCTGTTCATGCCTTCATTCTGAACATCTCTGGACCTACCCTACATGATCCCAACTTCTGGGTTTTCATAAAACAAATGATACTTAAGAATAACTTTACCAATCTCATTCTGTGTGGGGATGTCAATCAGGTCCTTGACTCTTTCCTGGATCAGAAATCTCACTGTGTATTTAAAGCATCCAAATCCCACAAATCGTTTGCAAGATGTCTTGTGGAAAGGGGCCTAATTGACTCTTAGAGGCTTTCCCATCCTACACAGCTAGACTACACATTTCACTCATGACCACATAATACACTCTCTTGCCTAGATTACATGTTCTCCTCGAAATCTCTCACTGGTGCTATTATTGACTCTTCTATCTTTAATATTATTTCCGATCACGCCCCTGTTTGCACCTCCTTCAAATTCGAAGCTATCAAAAAACCGTCATCCAGATGGA
Source organism: Ambystoma mexicanum (assembly GCF_040938575.1). Taxonomy (NCBI): domain Eukaryota; kingdom Metazoa; phylum Chordata; class Amphibia; order Caudata; family Ambystomatidae; genus Ambystoma; species Ambystoma mexicanum. Next base: position 847,044,312 of record NC_090929.1, on the reverse strand, counting down.
AATTCAATAAATATTTGTTACAAGACGCCCCAGTTTATTCAATCATTACAGTTGTTCCTACAACAATTCTTTGTGGTCAATCATGATAGTGATACTTCAGTAGTGAACAATTGGGATGTGTTCGAACCCGAGCTCAGAGGTCATATAATGGCTTATTTGGGCAATAAAAAAAATGCACAGAAAACATCTTAACAATCTTTATACCCAGCTATCCTGCGCTGAAAAACACTACTACCAAGACTCCAACACTACAAATCTTTGTCTGGTTATGGCCTTAACACTTCCAAATTAACAATAAACTCACTTAATTGGCTGCTGGGACTATATTAAGATATAAGACCAAGATTTACCAGACTTCTAACAAAGCCGGTAAATCACTTGCTTCCTATCTTAAGACCAGAAAAGAAAGAGCATATATATCACATATTAAGGATACATTTGGCACTTCCCTCAATCACCATGATGGTGTTTTGAATTGTTTTAAAACGTTTTACATTGACTTATACACCTTTGACAACACTATCCCTTCTGATAATATTGACTCCTTTTTCAACAACATTAATAGATCTACCTATCCTCAAACTGACCTTTCCCATTTAGAAAGCAATATTGTGCTTCCCGAAATCTCTTGTGCCATTAAGGGTTTGGGCAGGGGAAAAGCCCTCCAGTCTTCCTGCTGAATTCTATGATAGTGTGTCCCACTCCCTTACCCCTAAACTTAAATTGTTATTCTCCTACTTTATCTCTCAGAAATCCTATTCTGGCTCCTTTTCTGAGGCTCTTCTCATATTATTCCCTAAAGCTGACAAAGATCCCACTCTTCCCAGTAATTATCAGCCAATTTCTCTCATTAATGTTGAAAGTAAAATCTTTGCAAAAATCCTTGCTAATAGAATTGAATCATCTCTCCCAGCTCTGATCAAGTCTGACCAAGTTGGATATGTGAAGGGGTGCAACATTCCTGCTAGACTATTACTTAATGCCATTCACATAGTCTCCAAGGATAAGAAAGACAGACAAGGATATGCTGCTATCGCACTTGATGCCGAAAAAGCTTTCGATTGGGTCAACTGGGACTTTATATTTCAATCTCTTTGTTGGCATGGCTGCGGCGAACAGTTTATTTCCCTTGTCAAACTTCTCTACTCCTGTCCCAAATCATTGATTTGTATTAATGGTCAATCCTCATCCTTCTTTCCCCTATGCAGAGGAACTCAACAAGGCTGTCCTCTCGCCCCCATTCTCTACATCCTTTCTCTTGAACCTTTGCAAGAACTCATCAGAGTGGACAGAAACATCCCTGGTATACCATGTGGAAAACTGACTATTAAAACAGCAGCGTATGCAGATTATATTCTTATTGTCATTAAAAACCCCAAACTTCACCTTCTTCATCTGCTTCACAAAATCCATCAAATTGCCGTTGTATCTGGTTACAAACTTAACAAAGATAAATCCGGAATTTTACCCCTCAATTCCTATTGTGTCAAGCATGATTTAGATGTCTTTGGTTTCAAATGGTGCCAGGATTCAATCAAATATCTCGGTATTCGTTTTGTCCACACAATATGTGATACTATCAAACTTAACATGCAAATATTGTTGGACAGACTTAAAGAATGAACCTACATGTGGTCCCCCATCCATCTATTTTATTCTTCTCAATTTCCTGTGGGGCTATGGTAAATGTAAGAGGATTGCGGCTACTAAGCTGATAGCCCCATACGACATGGGAGGGGTCAGATTTCCAGATTTCAAATCATATCACTCAGCATTTCTTCTCTAACAATCCCGATGTTGGTTTTCACCCCCCAATACATCAGATATTGCCTCCTGGTGTATGGTGGAAAAACATCTGGTATATCCGTACGAGATAGCTGACCTTTTTTATGAATTTAACCACTCCTCCATGGCCCTATTTGATCCCATTAAGTCCTCTATCTCTGCCCTAAAGGTATTAATTTTCCCTCATACTAAATCCCCTTCCAAGTACATCTTCCCACTGCTTTGGCACAATAAACATATTAATATTAACAATAGAGCCTTGTCTCGTAAATCCTGGTTAAAAAGAGGCATCAGATTTATTCATCAAATTGTTAATGGTCCATATATTCTTTCCTTCCAGCAACTAAGACAGTTGTTCTCCATTCCTATCTCAAACTTCAACATTTACAACAATTTGGTTAATTCCTGCCTTGATGCAATCCACCATTCATCGAATATCATCCTTCTGCCTGATGCCTCATTAGCAATTACAGCTAACCAATGTTTCCGACACTAAGGCCTCTAAATATTACAATGTTTTGACCTCTGAGTTTATTGTATGGCCTGCAAGCCTATTATGGGAAAACAACTTTGGCTGTACTCTGGATGACCACACCTGGTCTCAATTATACTCTAGGATGAAGGGCATATCTGTATCAGCCAACATTGCACAGCATCTGTTTTTCTTTACTCACAGAGCTTTTATTACCCCCTCAAGACTATTGTATGGGAGGCAAGGTCCTTGAGACCCCCTCCCCTCCATTCTTACCCCACGTGCAGGTTATGAGTTGTCCACCAGCCACCTCTGTGCCTGTGGCAACGGATGCGGGGTGGCTGCGGGACGACCCATATGTATGCACACATTGACCAGAAAGCTAATCCCAGACTCCATTTTTGTACCATAACCAGACTCCATTTTGTACATGGTACCACAGGCCTCGTAGACAAGGGTTGCCTGCAGAGCTGTAGCTCTCCCCTCGAGATCACACACACACAGCAAGTCTGTCATCCCCCTCACCCTCCTCCCCTCTGTGTCCCTGCAGAGGGCCTGTTCCCATGGGAGACTAGGTGCGAACAAGCTACATGACAAACACTGTATCTTTCACCTTCCGCAGTCCATCGCTGACCTGCGGATGACTGGGCAAAGGCTTGGGTTTAAGGAAAACTATCCATCTCCACCAACATGCCCTTGTTGAACCGACATTTATGACATACACTGTGGATAACCCCCCAACCTTGTTCTCCTTTTGAAGTAACAGATATAGATTCTACGCCTGTATAACACCCTGGTTCACCCATACTGCTAATCCCTCGATGAAGGCTGTAAATCCTCTAATGTAAATGTGTATTAAGGAGCTATGTTCAGAAAATGAAACAAGAACATCCTCACCTATTTGTAACACACATGAAGCTATTAGTCATATGTATCCATCCCATACTGTTAAACAAATTTTGTCTTATGAGAAATGCTCACACTAATGTATGGCATGTTGATTCACTCGTTCGTTATAATACGAGGTACACGATCCAGATGTACACAGGCTTTTCAAATGTACATGTGTTCACACAATATGCTCAACTTACATACTGGTCCAAATGTATATGATGCAACACGATAATGTTACAAGACTGTTGTAGATAGAATTTACTTTGTAACATGGTACTCATGATAAATGTAAACATGCAACCTATACAATGTTCATAAGCTCGCATATTGTCTGATGTACATGCAACCACATTGGCCTAATCCTACCTCGCATTCTAAATGATGTGTATGTAACCCCGCAAAGTAGTTGAGCTAGAAGCCACAGGGCCCTCTCTTCCTTCTCCCCTCAGCGCTGTGTACTCAGACCCCACCTTCCTCCCGCCTCAGGTCGGGCTGACATCTAAAGGACCTCATTTCATTGATGATGTGATGCTGTAATTGTAACCTCTCACCCTTCCGCTAAGCCTGCACCAAGAATCTCCCTCCCCTAAACCCCCAGACCCACAATAGCACCATACAACTTGGTCCACACCCTGAGACCTTGGTTAAAAGAAATATAGGCAACAAGCCTCTCATCCCACTGCCTTTTTGATGTACCAGCTATGTGCCCTCTGACCAGATAGTCTCCAAGCTCACCCCAACCCCGACTGACCATGGTGGCAGTATATTTACTCTTGTACTAACATACTATAAAGTTGTCTCCCACTAGATATAACAAAGTAAAATGATAGAGATATCCCTGACAAGGCACCTGAATTCAGGAAGAAGTCCTTTTATTTTATGGTGTGTTTTATGATGATAAGATAAGAGCACCTAGCGTTATGTGCTATTTCTGATGTGATGTTAGATTAACAACTTGTAGGATTTACAGGGCATTATGAATTATAATGAACACTGAATGAGTATGTGTGGCCATAAGGGTAAATGTCAGCGCAGCCAAAATGTATCAATTCTGACATCTCCTGATCTGACACTCCACCCCGATGAGCCCAGCTGACCTATAAGCATCACCATGACACGATGAGGAGCCTCACCAATCCTGGAGCTTCAACCCTATATAATCTATGCTGCTTCTCCCCTTTGCCCAATCTCATTGATTTATGTAATCCCTAGCTCCCATGTCATAGGTGATGTAGTTTTGTAACAAAATGTAGATGTTTTCTGATGTTTGGCAGAGCGCTCTCGGAGTTTGCAGCGTTCACTGCTTTCCCTATCTTGGTTTTTGGGTAAACATACTTTTTACCTTCACCCGCACTTGGACTTGGTCTCATTCACTCCTCACGTGTGTCCATTATTGACTCTCATTGGGGAGTGTTTTCTTGTATTTTTGGGGAAGCTCACTTTCAAATGGTGACAACAACATGATTTGTTCCTTCGTTCCTTTTGGCACGAGACGTCCCCCGCCACAGCAGATACCCAGGGCGCACCCCATCAAGAGAGCTGCTTGCCTACGGCAACCGGTACACTTAGACGTGCGCACACAGTAGGGCGATAGGGTACAGGTCCACGGCCCTTCACAACATCTATGCCACTATCCAAGCTTGGATGGCAATCAATGGCCTCTGTCTTAACGGGGAGAAGACTGAATTTCTCATCCTGGGCCAGACAAACATTATCAAAACTAAGCCCCCAATACAACAACTTCAACATAGACAACTCAACCATCTCCGTATCATCCTCTGTCAAGACTCTAGGTGTTCACATTGATGCAAATCTATCGATGAACAAACAAGTCAGCGCCATAGCCTCTGCATCAGAGTTCAGCACCAAACTCATCAATGCCATTAAACCCTACTTATCCACCCGCAACCCCTTGGCCATAGCTAGACCAACTATAGGAGCCAAACTCGATTATTGCAACGCCCTTCTAGCAGGCACCTCCTCCAAAAACATTCACAGGCTGCAAACCACACAAAACAATGCCCTCAGAGCCGCCATGAGCATCCCTAGAAGAGACCATATATCCCACGCCAGACGTGAAGCACGGTGGCTCCAGGTCAAAGACCGCATTACTCTGAAAATCTTCACCATCACTCACAGGTGCATCAACAAAACCGCTCCAGCATACCTATCTGGAGCAATATCAAGGACCACATCCACTCACCCCACCAGAGCTCAGTACACCAACCAGCTACATACCACACATAAACAGAGCCACAGCGGGAGGTCTAGGCGTCTCCTATATTGCACCGAAACTCTGGAACTCACTCCCTGCCATCCTTAGAGCTGAAACTTCCATCTCAGTCTTCCGCAACAACCTCAAGGCCACTCTCCTCAAATAGCAAGTGGAGGACTGCCTCCTCCACTTCTGCCATGTATATTGTATTATAACACACATGTAATGTAACTATATTGTAACCTGTATATATACTTCTAATGACTATGTAACTATATTGCAACCTGTATATATATTGCTAATGAGCATGTAACTAAGTAACTAAGCTTTGTACTGTAACAAGTGCCACGATGTCCTCGGGCTGTTGTGCGCTATATAAATACGAATAAAACAAACAAAACAAAACAAACTTGGCAAAACCCACCGTACCGCTCGCCGGAGCCGGGGCGGCCATTGAGTGTGGGGCAGCGCCTGGCCAGACCGGGTCCGGAGGGTCTCGGATCAAGAGGGACACGTGAGTATCAAGTGCGAGCGACGTCAAAGGTAGATAGAGGAGGGGCATAGGGGTAGTGTACGGAGTCAGATGAAGGGAAGGGGTGCTAAAGGAGAGTAAAGTGAATATATTTAAATGAAGTCTTGTGGGTCTAACATATTCTTTTGATTCTTTCTGCATATGGCCATTAGGACAAGTTAAGGAGATTACAAGGTGAATGATGAACACGAGAACCTAGCTCGGCAAGGGGGTGGAAGGCGGTGCTGCATTGTGCTAACTTGACTAGTACTGGGAGTAAAAATGAGAAAACAAGTGTAATCAGTAGGAGTCTCATATAAAGGGAGGCTCAGAGTAGTACAATTTAGAATCGCTTCTTCTTCTTTCTTTCTTGGGTGGAGGGGAAATATAAAGGGGACAGAAAACGGGAGAAAGCATAGAGTACCAAGGGGTGGATAGTAGGGGTCAGAGGGGATAGGCAGGAAGATCTGTGTTCAATGTTACATGTGATCTGTCTTTTTGTTAATGTTATGTGAATGTCTTATTGTGGTCATTGCAACTAATGGCCACGGACAAGCTGTGGCAGAATAGGTGTTGTATTTTTGGTTTATATATTCTATGTAGATTATGTGTGATAAATTGAAGATAACTTTTGAATACTCTGACGCAGAATTGATATACAAAGACACAAAACACTAGACTATTGTAAAAGTTGTACTACTATAAGTATCATCAGGTGAAGGTAAGAGTGTGGGAAAGAGAATGGGTGCAGAAACACCACTGGATCACTTTTGTCGGAGTTTGCCAGGTTATGCCGACAAGATTGTAAAGTACCATGATCAGTGGATCACAGAATTAAAAGAGGAAGGGCTACCTCAGATATGGCCCAAAGGAGGGTCATTCGATAAACATTTTCTGGATATGGTAGCCACATGTCTGGTCGTAAAGTACAAAGGCAAACAACTACACAATAGAAGAGATACATTAGATGTATGGAGGCTATTCGAAGAGGTGTCTCCAATCAAAAGAAAAGCCACGATAAAAGAACAGGTTTCATCTCCCCTGGCAACAGAGAAGGAAGGGGAAGAGAAGGACGGTCAAATAGAGGTTGCGCGATTGTATCCCCTCCTGCCAAAACCAGCACCAGCCTAAGGGTACAGTGACCCAGTATATGTGTCAAAACCTACGCCCCCAATCACACCTCAACCCACAGCACCTCCCCCATATCAGTGTCCGAGATTGGGTGGACAGGTGAGTACCCCGGCAATAGATATTGAGAAATGTACACAAGACTTAGACACAAGGTTAACAATGGCCCGAAGTGAACTATCCCAACTGAGAGAAATATGTGAGCAAGGGGGATCAGCCACCCCCAGAGTAGAACAGACACAAATGTTCCAGTCACCTGACAGGTCTATGGAAGAAGGATGGAAGAAGGGGGAGATCCTGTTCCGGATGAATGAAACACCTACAATGATAATCGAGGTAGGTCAGGAAGTAAACAAAGGGGAAGCGGAAGGAGGGGACATGACATCAGATAGAGAGGAAGAATTTTGGTGCAATATGGAAGAGCAAGAACAAGAAGAAAAGAGACTGGGTATCGCAGCAGGTGGGACACCAGTGGGGATAGGACAGACACCCTTGGGAAGGGCAATGGAAGAAGAGTGGAATGGGAAATTGAGAAATAGAATGGGACGAATGGCAGTATTGGGTAAAAACGGAACAAAGGTAAGTACAGGGAAGATAACAAAAGGTAAGTTACAATTGCCAGTGGGGGTTTCCCTTATATGAGTCTTATGAGAAGATCTCCGAAAAAAGAATTCTAAAAAAACCTTTAGACTCATTTGGAAATAAATTGTATACTAATACTAGATATTTGAGGGATTTCCAACTTCTATTTGATCCTTTTAGATTGTTGCTCAAATTAGAATACATGAAACTGTCACTATGAAACTGTTTCATTTATCCTTTCCTTTCCCTTCTTTTAAATCAGAGGAGCTTTTCCTCTCTTGCTCTTTCCCCTTATTCTGAGCACTGGGTTTTTCGTTTTTTCACACTTGCACTTATCAGCATCCGTTTCCTTTATTCTTTAACCTTGGTTATGCGTGACCATATGTTTGATGAATGATGTAAATAATTGTTTCATCTCCCCTCTCCATGTTTACGATTCGATGTATAATTGTTGTGTTTTTTTAATTCTGTTATTCAACACATGGTAATCTTTGTTTGCAACTTTTTACAGCATTAAAACAGTATAAATTATACGCTGGAAATGTTGTGGTACATGTGGTCATCTTGTTTTTCTATATATTTCACCATGCATGAATATGGTTGTAATTAGGGGTGGGATTTGATACAAGAAAAGTACCCAATTACTGAAAGGCAATCCACCAATTCAGCACACTAGGCAAGGTGCTGAGTGCTTTGTTTCTTGCTTTGCTGCATTATCTTGTTGTGTTATACAATTGCCACTGATACACAGGGGGGGACGAAGACCTAATTATATCCCATGGGCCCAAATGGATAAAGCAAATTTATTGAAAGTATTGCCCCAACTTTCAGGATGGGCAAGTAAATGGATATATGCATTCGAGAAAAATACTGCTGGGGTTCCCCGGGAAATAGGAGACGTCAAAAGTGTATTGGTGTCCGCGGTAGGTGAATAGGCAGACAGGGTTTGGGCGAAAGAGGGTTTCCCCGTAATAACATTAGATTGTGACCGCCATGATGGGGCATCCTTCAACACGGTAAGAGCAAGAATATGGGACGCATTAAGAGAGACGTTTCCTGACACGTCAGATTTGAAGTCTGAAATGCAATGCACAATGGGTGAGGAGGAAGATGCAATGGCCCTCATTCTACGGGTGCAGGAAATGTGGAGAGGGGAGACGGGCACGGCGTGGGACCAATCCGCCTCCCTATTCTATTTCATAATAAAACAAGGCCTCCCCAAAGAAGTTCAGAAGGTGCTTGATAAAATTGCTGGGATAGAAGCCAAAGGCTGCCCAGAAATACAGAGCATAATAGTACATCATTGAAAAAGAATCAAAGAGAGAGAAAGAGAGATAGTACAGAAGAGACTGGCGGACAAGACTAAATTAATTCAGACAAAACTAGTGAAGGTCGCAGCAGCAGTAGCCGCCCTCCCCACAGACAGAGAACGAGAGGAGGAGGAAGGGTCAATACCAATACAAGCAAGGATGGCAGCAAACTAGGTAGGGAATGGACAAGAAGAGTGGAATGGTGAAGAGCATTATGGAGGGCCACAATGGCAGGCAAGGAGAGCTCGTAGAGGAAGAGGTTGGTACAGGGGATATAGAGGAGCTGGATATGGATAAAGAGGGTATGGGGACAGGGACCTAGAGGGGGACCGGGGAATTGCTGGAAGTGTGGGAGGTGGGGACATTTTTCGAGGGAGTGTCGCAGCCGACCAATGCACAATTATCAAAACGAACAGCAGTATGGTCACCCCCACCCGGGAAGCCCACATGGGCTGCCAATGGGCTGTGGGAGAAGGGAAGAGCAACAGGAACAGAGGTACACAGATGATCGCCGAGCACCCCTACAGAATGTACAACAACACCCACAGTCATGAGAACACATGGCCACTGTCCGAGGTAACCCCTTCGCCACAACAGCAAATGGTGCCCCAACACCCTTTGGAGGAGTGGCAGTAGTGTCAGGGAATGTTTTTGATAACAAAGGAAGCACAATATATTCCGCATAGGAGAGCCCACAGAGAGCACTTGCGTGTCCCGTACTATCAACGACCCTCAATGCAGCAGAGGAACCACTGGTGGGGGAAGAGATAGGAAACAAACAGGTCATTTTCATGGGAGATTCAGGAGCAGAGAAATCGTGCCTACGAGAAGGCAGGTTTCTGCTATCTAATATCAAACGCGAGACGCAAGGATTCTCTGGAGCGGTGGAATGAGGTTCCATATACACAAGAGTTAGAAGTAACAGTGGGAGGAAAAACAGTGAGAGCACCCCTATTGTATTACGAAGAATCACCAATACATTTGCTTTGGAGGGACCTCCTTAGTAAGCTCAATATGACCATTTCTTTCACAGAAATAGTAATAGTATGTTCTACCCCTGGGATTTCCCCAATGTGGGCTATGCTTGTAATACCCACACGAGCCACGGCACCCGAGGTGCGTGGGATACCGGATGACCCAGCCATGTTCATTCAAGGGCTAAAGACACTAGGACAGGTGGTACCTGAACTAAAACACCAAGAATGGAGAGTGGCAACAGAATGTGTATTTCACCCTGTGGCACAATCCAAGATAATGCCAGGGACAGTGATGTCCCTGGACTTGCAGGGGGTGCAGGTGTCTGCACAGAGAATAGCAGTAATTGGAGTAGACATACATGGATGTGAATGCGAACAGTGTTGTGCATCAATGCCAACACGCCCCTGAGAGATTTATCTGATGAGGAACTGTTCACTGACTCAGACAGTGAAGGAGAAATAGTAATGGAGATAGCAATCCCCTGTGATATAATGAACCAGACAAGAAAAGTGCCCATACAACTGATGGCGGTGGTGGGTGCACCACCTATATTTTTCAATGATGACATGCAACTTGTGCCAAAGGAAGTGTGGACAACAGGCCTGCATGACGTAGGACTGTTGCATGACGTGACCCCAGTGAAAATAAAACTCAAACAAGGGGCATTTGCGCCTTGGGTGAAAGAGTACCCCCTATCGTGGGAAGCAGAAGAAGGGATAAAAGAAACAATATCTGCCTTATTACAACAAGGGATTATAGTACCCTCAAATTCACCCTGCAACACATGTATTTACCCTATCAAGAAAACAAAGGGAGAGGCGTGGAGGATGATACAAGACTTATGCCCCTTCAATGACATCATACAAAAAGAATTTCCACTTGTCCCAAATATAGCATCAATTCTGTGTAGTATACTGAAAGATGCTTCCTGTTTTACAGTAGTGGACCTGCAGAATTCATTTTTCTCAGTGCCACTGGACCTTGAATCACAATATTTGACAGCATTTACCCTAAGGGGAAACAGATATGAACATTGCAGATTGCCCCAGGGGTACTGCGAGAGCCCAAGCATATTCAACAGGATCTTATATGAAGATCTTGGAAACATAGACACAAAGAGCACAATTATTCAGTACGTAGATGATCTTTAGATATGTGGGAAGAATGAGGATGAATGCAGGCAAGACTCTGTGACGTTATTAACGCTCTTGGCACACAAAGGGTACAAAGTAGACAAGGACACACTCCAGTACTGTCTGAAGGAGGTTTTGTATTTGGGTCAGCGAATATCTAAGGATGGCAAAAGAATAATCCCTGACAGAGGAGCTGCAGTGCGAGCGGTGAATAAACCTAAGACAGTGAAGGACATGCAGAGGTTTCTCGGCATGTGTAATTACTGCCGTGCATGGATCTCAGAATACGCAGGGTAGACAAAACCACTCCTACACGGCCTCAAAGAAGCGCAAAGAGAAAATATAGCAATACAGTGGACGCAAGAAATGTACACTGCCTTCAATACATTAAAAGAACTGATATCGACAGCACCCGTTTTAGCAAACCCAGATTATGAACGCAAATTTTACTTGTTTTCGCATTGTAATGGGACACTAATGACAGCAGTATTGGCACATAAAACATTGCTGGGCCACAAGCCTCTGGTGTACTACAGTGGTACACTAGGGGAAGTAATGCAAGGTCACTTCGCCTGCGAACAAGCTCTCGTAGCCGCAGCATTCGCCACTGAAAAAAGTGCAACAATTATAATGGGATGCTCCGTGACACTGTACGTAGAGCATTCACTTTTCGCCATATTAGAAAGATCCAAGAGCACACTAACTAAACAGATAGCAATAGCATATGAGATCATACTGTCAAGCGCAAATATACACATAGTGTGGTGTAAAACAGTAAACCCAGCCACTTTCCTCACAGAAGCTTGCACGTTGTAAGACATGCAAGCACACGATTGCCTACATACAGAGGAGAAGATGAAGGTACGCCCACGGCCAGGGAGGGTGCACTGACTGAAGGAGAAGTTTACTTCATAGTTGGGTCAGCTTCAATTAATTGTGAAACAGGATAAAAACACGTGGGGATAGCTGCGGTATGCCTAGAAAAAGGTGAGTACGAGGTGATAGTACAAAAAAGGCTGCCTGCCCATTTTTCAGCACAGGCAGCAGAATTAGTGCCACTAATTAAAGCATTGCACACGGCTAAGGGATGCACAGTGACAATATACACTGACTCAGCATACATGACCACAACAGTCCATGGGGGATTGGCATGCTGGGGAAGGAGAGGATTTCGAAGAGCTGAAGGATCCCAGGTGCAGCACGCAGAATTATTGGTACAGTTAATTGAAGCACTAAAGGAACCGACGGTTGTGGCATTGGTGAAATGCCAGGCCCATACAAACAATAATGTTGTCATCCCCTTAGGGAACGCAGCAGCGGATGCTGCTGCAAAAGAAGCATCATATTTAGTGAAAGAAACTGCAGGTGAGTACATCTTACAAAAACGTGTAGAAGAAGAGCAGAGGGAGGGATACAACTCCATGCCGATATCACAAATATTGGAGTTACAACAAGAAGCACCAGCCGTGGAAAAGGAGTATGGGAAAAGAGAGGGTGTAGTCAATCATCCACAGATCTTCTCTGGTGGCAAACCAACCCAGGTAAAGTAGTAATGCCTCAGAAACTACTAGAAATAGCTTTCCAACAACTGCATTTCCCAGCTCACAATGCCAAATAACATATAGCAGCAGAGATTCAGGAAGATTGGTTCGTTCCAGGATTACAGGAAACAATATCCAAGCTGGCAATGGAATGTACAACATGCCAAATAATCAATTCAGGGATGACACTGAGAACATTACGAGGAACACTGCCCAAGCCAATAGGACTATTTCGGGAACTACACATAGATTATGCAGATATGGCCGAAAGAAGCAATGGATCCTGATACATGATAGTGGTAGTGTGTCCTTTTTCAAGGTGGGTAGAAGCGGGCCCTTGTGCCCACCCAGATACCAGGTGTGCATCAAAATTCTTGGTGCAGGAAGTGTTACCCCGCTGGGGAATATGTGATATTGTACGCTCGGACAACGGGAGGCACTTCGTCAACAATCTGCTCAAAGAAGTAACAGCATTGTTAGGAATAACACACAAATTGTGCAAGATTTATCACCTGCAATCAAATGGTGTTGTTGAGAAGATAAACAGACTCCTGAAAAGCAGACCCTCAAAACTATGTTATACAATGAAAAAAAATTGGGTGTATTATTTACCCCTGGCCTTATTTGAGTCGAGAAATCAGCCCATTAAGGACCACCATTTGTCCCCCGCATGAGATGGTGACAGGAAGACGCATGCACACAGCACACTCCCCACTACAAAGGCAGTCTGATGCACACAGGAGTGAAAGAATACTAGGGGAAGAATTTCATGCGTATTTGACAAAACTTACAAAAGCAGCGCGTATGATTGCAAAACAGCTCTCACCACCATTCACACATGAAGCAGCAAATTACACTGTAACACCAGCCACTGACAGCCCTACAGGTCCGCTCGAGCCAGGGGAGATGGTATATGTGAGAAGTTTCGTACGTCAGTGGAATACTCCAAGATTTCATGGCCCTTATGAAGTGGTGTATTGTACACTAACCACTGTAAAAGTAAAGGGGCTGAGGTACTGGATACATTTGTCCAACGTACGAAAAGCGTATGACAGTGTAACACCAGAAGTGGGAACAGGCAGGACAGAAGAGGTGACACAGACTTAAAGAGCTCCAAGAAAAGAAATGCATGATGTAATGTAAATAAGAAAATAATAATGCAAATGACGACAGTAAAGAAATTGAACTGGAAAAAGTTGACAGAGATGTTCTCTCTCGCTCTCTCTCTCTCTCTCTCTCTCTCTCTCTCTCTCTCTCTCTCTCTCTGTCTCCCTCCCATTTGATCAGGAACGGGATGAAACTGATCTGGGAACACGGGAGGAAGAGGAATGATATACATTATGCAACTAATACAGCCGGCACTAGTATTACAGTGCTCTCCACTGCCCCATATAAAGACTCTGAGTACAACATACTCACAATGAATGATCCAGACCCCTCTGAACTTCCCTGGGTAGTGATTTTCCTGACACAACTGTATCATTTGAGCCCGACACAGCAGAGTAGGACACAACTAAGCTATACGAGATGCCCAAGCGTATTGATGAATGATGATGAAAAAACTACCGAAAGATTTATGCCACTATATAATGAGTGGGAAAAGGGGGGGGGGGCAGGGTACCCTTAATGCAGCAAGCTGAAAAGAAAACTGGAGAGCACATGAGAGAAAATAAGAGATGGAAAAGGGGGGCGGGACGAAAAAACTATAATGAATACCACGGGTTGGGATTAGATACAATAGAGGACCCACAACACCCACGCCAATCTAATAAATGGTACGCAGACATGAGTAATACTGCAAAACAAACAACAAATGAGAGCTGTTATGTGTGCTCTCTGATACCCCATGTCTCTGGTACTCCTAAAGTACTGTTACCACAAGAGTCGTCTATTGCAGATGCACAGTGTCTCCTTCATCTTGCACTATGCAGAATTAAAAACACATTTCAAGTGCACACGGTCTCTTTTGAAATGCTGAAGAATGAAAAAAACTTGTTATTCGAAACCCAAAGGAGTGATATGCTTGAAGGAACCCTTTTTAGTGATAAAAGAAACGTTATATGTGGACAATAAAAGACAAAACGAACAAATAACATGCAGAGCAGAGGCACTATGAGGGCTGGCGGAAGAGAAGCTACAATGGATCCAAAGAACCTGTGCCACGATATGGAATGAACACATCTCAAAGTTAACGTGGGTTACGGCCCTTGAAAAGCCATTCAAGCTGCAGAAAGAAATAAAGTATGAACTTTGTTTCCTTGGAGAGGGTAAAGTAAATATAGGCACAAACAAGAACTGTAACAAAACACTCATCATCCCAGACATGAAAAAAGGAACTGCCGCCTTAACGGGCACATACTGGGTTTGCGGCAAACAGGCATAACTGCACCTTCCACAGTCATGGAGGGGCACATGCTCTCTAGCAACGCTGCATTCCGCTCTGATGGTGATACCTGAAAGCCATATTTAAGGGGTGAACAGCTGCCGCCCGCCAACAATCGAGAACCCGTGCAACCAACTAAGGAAGCTCCCATGTATGCCATATCCGAGGAAAGGATGCAGAGCACAGAATCACGAAAAAAGAGATCATCAAACTATATCTCCAAGGCTTCTTCTGAACTTTTGGTGCAGATTCCAGATCGATTCCGGTTCTTTAATTGCGCTGAGACATTCTTTGCATCCCTCATCCCCAGCACTCAAGCAGTGGCCAACACAAAATGGCTCCAGACCGCCCGCTGGGAGCTGATCCAACTGCAAATGACACGGAAGAAGGTTTTAATGTGATCAAGGTGGAGCTAAGGGCCCTGCGGTTGATGACAATGCAGGACAGATATGTCCTAGACCTGTTGATAGCCATGGATGGAGGTGTTTGCTGAAAAATCGTGAGCACATTTTGCACTTTCGTACCCTCTACAGATGCGGACAATGGAACTCTGTCCCATGTAATAGCAGCCGTGCATAACCTTGGCGAGTGGATGAAAGAGGAAGGAGGGATACAGCCCAGCACCTGGTTTGGCAACATGTTTTAATGGGTACCGTTGTGGCTGGGAATGACCGTCAAGCTGCTGACACATGCCATCGTTTTTCTTCTTTTCAATTTTTGTGTGTGCCAATTAGGACATAGGTGTTGCACAAACGCAGTACCTAACGGTGCAATGATAATGGTGATAATGGGCAACGTAAAAGCAGTGGTTCAGATAACACAAGAGGCACAAGTGCAAACAGGGGATGACTCAGGACAAAAATACAGAATGACATCCATAGACAACGATGGGTACATTGTAGATAGATTATATCACACCACAATAAAGGAACCCCATGAGCTAACATGGTATTATGAGGTATGGGTGGACTTGGAGGGAGATTGGGGAGGTATCTTTATGACCTGCACACCACATGAGTGTGCCTGGGCAGGGGAGAGCCTCAGAGCGGTGTGCAGAGCATGGATGCCACGAAAGGGAACACCCGCATCGGATGAGGCAGTTGCTGAGAAAGAAGAGCTTAAAAGGCTGGGTGAAATGACGTATTCGTTATTTAAGTAACAAAAGGGGGGAATGTATGGGGGGCAAGGGCCTTGAGACCCCCTCCCCTCCATTCTTACCCCACGTGCAGATTATGATTTGTCACCAGCCACCTATGCACCTGTGGCCAGGGATGCAGGATGGCTGTTGGATGACCCATATGTATGCACACATTGACCAGAAAGCTAATCCCAGACTCCTTTTTTGTACCACAACCAGACTCCATTTTGTACATGGTACCACAGGCCTCATAGACAAGGCTTGCCTGCGGAGCTGCAGCTCTCCCCTCGAGATCACACACACACAGCAAGCTTGACATCTGCCTCACCCTCCTCCCCTCTGCGTCCCTGCAGAAGTCCGGTTCCCATGGAAGACTAGGGGGAACAAGCTACATGACAAACACTGTATCCTTTACCTTCCACAGTCCATCGCTGACCTGCGGATGACCAGGCAAAGGCTTGGGTTTAAGGAAAACAATTCATCTCCACAAACATGCCCCGTCCCCTTGTGGACCCCACATTTATGACATACGCTGTGGATAACCCCCCAACCTTGTTCTCCTTTTTAAGTAACAGATATAGATTCTACGCCTGTGTGACACCCTGGTTCATCCATACTGCTAATCCCTCTGTGAAGGCTTAAAACCTCTCATGTAAATGTGTATTAAGGAGCTATGGTCAGAAAAGTAAACAAGAACATCATCATCTATTTGTAACACACATGAAGCTATTAGTCATATGTATATGTCCCATACTGTTAACGAATTTTGTCTTTTGAGAAACGCTCACACTTATGTATGGCATGTTGATTCACTCGTTCGTTATAATATGAGGTACACGATCCAGATGTACACTGGCTTTTCAAATGTACATATGTTCACACAATATACGTACTGGTCCAAATGTATATGATGCAAGACAATAATGTTACGAGACTGTTGTAGATAGAATTTACTTTGTAACATGGTGCTCATGATAAACGTAAACATGTAACCAATACAATGTTCATAAGCTTGCATATTGTCTGATGTACCTGCAACCACATTGGCCTAATCCTACCTTGCGTTCTAAATGATGTGTATGTAACCCCGCAAAGTAGATGAGCTAGAAGCCAGAGAGCCCTCTCTCCCTTCTCCCGCAGCGCTGTGTACTCAGCTCCCACCTTCCTCCCGCCTCAGTTCGGGCAGACATCTAAAGGACCTCTTTTCATTGATGATGTGATGCTGTAATTGTAACCTCTCATACTTCCGCTAAGTCTGCACCAAGTATCCACCCTCCCCTAAGCCTCCAGACCCACAATAGCACCATACAACTTGGTCCACACCCTGAGACCTTGGTTAAAAGAAATGTAGGCAACAAGCCTCTCATCCCACTACCTTTTTGTTGTACCAGCTATGTGCCCTCTGACCAGATAGTATCCAAGCTCACCCCAACCCCAACTGACCATGGTGGCAGTATATGTACTTGTGTACTAACATACTATAAAGATGTCTCCCACTAGATGTAACAAAGCACAACGATAGAGATATATCTGACAAGGCACCTGAACCAGCGAAGCAGTCCTTTTATTGTATGGTGTGTTTTATGATGTTAAGACAAGAGCACCTAGAATTATGTGCAATTTCTCCTGTGATGTTAGATTAACAACTTGTAGGATTTACAGGGCATAATGAATTATAATGAACACTGAATGAGTATGTGTGGCCTCAAGGGCAAATGTCAGCGCAGCCAAGATATATCAATTCTGAGATCTCCTGATCGGACACTCCTCCCCCCCCCGATGAGGCCAGCTGACCTACAAGCATCACCATGACACGACGAGAAGCCTCACCAATCCTAGAGCTTCAACCCTATAGAATCTATGCTGCTTCTCCCCCTGCCCAATCTCATCGATTTATGTAATCCCTAGCTCCCACGTCATAGGTGACGTGGTTTTGTAACAAAATGTAGGAGTTTTCTGATGTTTGGCAGAGCGCTCTCGGAGTTTGAAGCGTTCTCTGCTTGCCCTATTTTGGTTTTTGGATAAACTTACTTTTTACCTTCACCCACACTTGGTCTTGGTCTCATTCCCTCCTGGGGTGTGTCCATTTTTGACTCTCATTGGGGAGTATTTTCTTGTATTTTTGGGGACGCTCACTTTCACTATCTAAAACCAAAAAAGATGCTGATGACAAATGTTGGTCATGCGGTGATGCCCCTGCCTTGTATGAGCATATGTTCTTTAACTGTCCTTTTGTACACAAATTCTGGAAAGATGTTTGGAAATACCTCAAACTCATCTTTACAGTTAATATTCCACTATCTTTTTTTGAATATTTTTTTCGGAGGTCTAGTGGTCAGGAAGATTAACTTGCACACCTCAGATAAACTATATGATTTGTTCATTGTACTTGCTCTAAAGCTCATCACCGCCAACTGGAAGGACTCGCAAAATCTTTCTGTTAGGGGTTGGAGGAATGACATATGTCATGTACAAAGAATGGAGCTATGTATGGCCACCTATCAAGATACCATTCCCAAGTACAATGCCAAATGGACTTTTTTTATTTGTTACTTATACTGCTTCAATGCATCGTCGCATGGCACCTGAGCCTTTGTATTTGTATTTGGATTTACCTAGCCCCCTCCCCTGCCCCCCTCCATCCCGCCGTTCTCGTGTCTGTACTTCGTCTGTCCCCCTTTGTTTTTGTCTTAGTGAATGAACTTCATCTTCACTGCAGGCCTCATTGTTATTGAACCTGCCTCATTAATACCATTACCCATCTGACTACTATTTGTTGATTATATATCAATTTTGACATTGACTATATCTTGATTGTTATTGGAGTGGTGCATTGTTATTAAGATGTATTGTTCCTATTTCTCATAATCTCAATAAAAAATATTAAACACAAAAAGATGAGTTCACCTATTTTTTCGATTCCATTTGGCAAAAGTCGACAGCTGCCAATACTGACTGGCCCCTGAATGCAAATAGCATGTTCTGTAACATGATCCGCGTTGTGTACTCATGACTGCAACCAAATTCTGAAAAACTTAGTAAGCTCATATAAATGATGAGCCTCTCATTAGGATGCTGGCGCTGTGTTTGTCAGACATTCAAAATTGCGGCTGGGTTGTGGATCAGTTCAATGAAAACGAGAGCCAGTTGATTAAAATGCAGATTGCTTGTTCTGTTTAGTGGTACATTGTAATTTTGTGGGACTTTTTGAAAATGACAAGCTTTGCACATTTTGTTACAAGTTTAGCATCGCCGTATGTGATTAGACCGAGATGCCATGGTTACCTCTCACGTGGTTATGCGGTGTACTCCTTCGTGTTCCATGTGCGTATATTGGCATGCTTGTACGATAGTGCGTGCCTGATTTCCCACAGCAAAAGAACGTTGCACTTGCATCCCTGAGGACAAGAAAATAAGCACAGACACGTTGAGCAGTGTGAAGCCACCCTTTTTGAGGACTTGTATTGCGCGAGCTGTCAATCACATTTAGACCTAGTAGCATTCGTGGAGCACTGGCACTAACTATTTGATTAGGAACAGTTGAAGGTAAAAGGATTTCGGTCAGATTCGTGTTGAGCAGTGGTGCAGCTGATGCACAGTACAACCTGTTTGCATATTGTCTAAAATTAAGTGATTATTTGTGTACCCCCTTTTATTCTTGGAGGAATACAACATAAAGCACCACATTACAATCAGCACACTCGTTTGTTTAATAATGTAATGATATTATCATTTTTCAGCAAGTATAAATAGAACGTGGGGAAAGTCTGGCTTTCTCCAAATGCAGCTAGGACTCTAACAGATGAGTATTAACATTTTGAGCCAAAGCAAGAAAACTCCGCACAACAACTCATTTGTTCATGTTTTTCTGATGATGCATAATGTAACAAAACAAATGTTGCTCCACTTTTTCAATCTGAAAGTGGGACTTTGAAGAAATTTGTGCTTCCTTTTGTGTTGTAACGCAAACTTAGTTAAAAAATTAAACTTTCATTTTTGTAATGAGGATTGGGCCAAAACCGCTCTATTCTCTAGAACACAAGAAGTAACACTGATAATAAGCTTATATGTTCAATGTGTAATACTGGTGCAAGCATTAGACAACCTGTGCCCTCAGGATGCCACATTACAGGCAGATCCCTAGAAAAATACACCTCAAGCAGCATACCTTCATGAAATAGACCAACACACATTACCAACAACCATTAGGTCTAGCTTTGCCAGTTTTGCTGGAACAACTTATAGAGTGGGGGCGCTGGCCAGAGGTGCCATTGCGCCAACATGTTTGAGAATGTCTGGTGTTTCTGAACTAGTGAATTGTGCAAATGAGCTAATGCAAACATGATTGTTGATGTTGGTTCTGCGTCAGAGGTTTTAAAAAAAAAAAAGACCAATGAGAGCATTTTAACGCAAATTTCCAGATGTACATCAATAGTGCCATTTACGGACAGCAAGTTCTCCATGAAATGGTCTCTTTGTACAGGGAAATCACCAGGAACAATAGATGGACAATGGACTCAGCTTTCATCTGAAGGAAGAGCCTATCCTTAATGAATGTTAGCACCTGATAATGTGCTATTTTAAGGGCAGGTATCATAGGGAACTCATCAGTGATGGCTAATGCACTTTCAAACAAGGTGGGTGTAAATGACCACACTACATTTCACTGATTAGCTCCCCTGCACCACTCTCCCAGGATGTGTTATGTGGGTGTTCTAACCCATCCCCTCTCCAAAAACAGTCTTAAGGAAATGGTACCAATATGTGCGGTTTATAGGCCAATCTTATATAAGGTTACCAAGCAGTCCTGATGCTAACCATATGCGATGCTCCATGCCAGATCACGTTAGGTCGGTCACAATACACTGGGGCATTTCTTTAAAGCAAAAAATCCTCCATGTCCCATTCAAAACACATCCATTCCCAAATAACAACATCATCTAAGCAGGAGAACACTTAAGTGCATGATCAAGTATGCCACTACCCCCGAGAAATAATGGCAATAATAAGTGTGTTGCCATTATATGTTTCACTAGTTTTGAATACTAGGAGATACAAGGCACATTCTATGTTTTGTGCTATTAGCCTAATATAGTTCATGTGCTCAGGGGCATCATTTGGGGGTAGCCAGGGGTCACAGCTGCGACCCCTGTGGTCTCCATTGCTATCCCTGCAGTCTCCCTTGCTGGGCCAGGGCTTGCAGCGCAAGAAGGAAATTCTCAGTAGCAATTGGAGCTGACCGTGACATGAGGCATATGTCACATACCACGTTCAGCTCCAACCCCTTCTCCTCCGGCATTACGGAGGAGCCGAGGGCAGCCTGGAGTGACAGACCACAGCTGGAAAAACAGGTAAGAAGGCTTTTAAAAAAATGTGATGTGCATTTTGCATGTGTGAAGTGCTTGTCAGATGATATGATATGATATGATATGGCATTTATAACGCGCCTATACACAAGTGTTTCAAGGCGCAAGATCTATGTATGTGCTATAGGTCAGTGAGTGGTGGGTGAATAAGAAGAAATGTGATAGTGTGTGTGTTTGAATTTTCTGGGTGGGTGTCTGCCTGTGTGGAGAATGCAGTGAGAGGGGATGTAAGAAAAGGTGTATGAGTGAGTGACAGGTGGGTGAATGAGTATGAATGTGATAGTGTGAGTTTGAATGTTCTGGGTGGATGGGTGGGTGTGTGTGTGCATGTGTAGCAAATTCACTGAGAGTGGATGTAAGAGAAGCTGCATGAGTGAGTGACAGGTGGGTGAATGAGTATGAATGTGGTAGTGTGAGTTTGAATGTTCTGGGTGGATGGGTGGGTGTGTGTGTGCATGTGTAGCAAATTCACTGAGAGTGGATGTAAGAGAAGCTGCATGAGTGAGTGACAGGTGGGTGAATGAGTATGAATGTGGTAGTGTGAGTTTGAATGTTCTGGGTGGATGGGTGGGTGTGTGTGTGCATGTGTAGCAAATTCACTGAGAGTGGATGTAAGAGAAGCTGCATGAGTGAGTGACAGGTGGGTGAATGAGTATGAATGTGACAGTTTGTTTCAATTTTCTCGTTGGGTTCATATCTGGTTGTAGACTGCAGTGTCAGTGAATGTGAGAGAAGGTGTATGGGTCAGTGAGTGGTGTTTGATTGAGTAGGATAGTGTGTGTTTACATTTTCTGTGTGGGTGGGTTTGTTCCTGTGTGGAGAATGCAGTGCAAGTGGACATGAGAATTTTATGGATGAGTTAATGGTGAGTGAGTGAGTAATAATAATAATAATTATAATAATAATAATAATAATAATAATTTAGCATTTATATAGCGCTACGAACCCTCAGGTATCTGAGTGCTGTTTATTATTACCCACAGTGTTTGGTGCTCATTTATTGACCTTGGAAGTATGAAAGGCTGAGTTTGGCCCTGCCAGGATTCAAACCTGTATCAGCAGGCTCTGCATAGATGTCAAAGTGAGTGCTCTACTCGCTGTGCTATCGGACCGGCTAATAGGAATGTGAGTGTGTGTGTGCATGTGTAAATGTTCTGGGTGGTTGGGTGCCAGTGTGAGTGTGTGTGAGAGAAGGTGTATGGGTGAATGACTGGTGGGTGAATGGGTAATGTGACGGTGTGGCGAATGCAGTGTCAATGAATGTGAGGGGAGATGTATGGGTGGGTGAAAGGGAAAGCCTGCATGTGTGTAAGGCTCTGGGAGACTGGAGATCACTAGAGCATTTTTGACAAGTTCATGTGTGTCATTACCCGGCTAGACTGGCATTTTGGTGCAGCCAGTCTAGCCATTGCTTACTGTGGCATGACATTTATTACTGGGTTTCTTTAATAAAGCAAGCATGATAAGCAGTATTAACTCTCTATACTGTCGTTTTGGTGTACCGGCCTGTACATTTCTTACTGTAGTTTTTATTAACTGAGCCTCTATGATGAAGCAAGGATGATAAGTGTACTTATGAGTCTAGACTGGCTTACATTGGAACCAGTTTGGACATGTTTTCTTGTTGTGACATGTCACTTTTAAAGGCCAAAACAACTGGATTACTTTCTTACATAGGAGTACTGGCATATACTAGCAGAGACAGCTTTGTGCCTACTGCCAGCAATGATACTATAAAAAACATCCCAGAGCGAACATGAGTATGTTCTTATATGGGGATACTAGCATAGGGTGGAGGAAGCAGCATGGAAATGTGTAGGCACAGCAAGCATGACAATATTTTTATAGTGGCATATATTGATGGGACCAGCATGACAATGCTTTGGGAAATGTGCTTGTGCACTTTTGGTGACTTGCATCTATTGTACTTTTTTCATGAGTTACCCTACACCCTACTAAACCGATGGCAAAAGGTGTGGCATTTTACCCACATTATCACAGAAAGTGTGCTGTGTAATGCACAATTTTAACCCATTTTTAGAAAAGAATTCTCATGGGAGTGGGAAGAAACACCCTGAACCTCGCAAAACCATTTTCGTTAATTCTGGCACTCTCGCTTTGCTATGCAATCACTTATTTGTGCTAAAAATGTACACCCTCCAATAAAACAATTCACCAACCACCACTGGTGGCTGGTATATTTGGGGACCAGGGACCATCATCTTATTTCTACACTAGGTGAAACATTCAAGCTTTGATAAAAAAAAAATAAAAAAAAAAACATATTTACTTCTTTCATTTGGAGTAGTGCATGCCCCATGAAGTGGCATAATCTTCATGGAATTGCACACACATGGTGGTCCAGGCTGGCCCAGGGCGTGACGTGCCCTGTGCTTTGTTAAGGAGTTTGGGGGGATAGGGCCTCCAAAGTTTGTGGTAAGCCACTAATTGGGCTCTGCTCAGCTTGGACGCATTCAAGTGTGATGTGAATGGTTGAGAGGGGATGCAAACTCAACCAGGACTCTGTTCTGGTGCAACACTGTTTAAGAAAATAAGTGCTGGACACAGAGACTCAGAAGTGAGAGAACCATGGAGTGACCCACCCCTCCCCACTCACACTCCTTCTTGGAATGGGCTTTGTGGAAGGTTCATAAACAGGCCGGTCCTGGGGGGCAGGGGTCATTGAATAACGCATCTCGCATATAGAGCTATGAAAATCATGTATGCATTGAGAACCACTCTTGAGGGATTTGCAGACCTCACTCCGTTAAAACAGATTGAAGAAGTGTCATGTTTCAAAGCCTTGGACACTAAGGTGTTATGTTTGGCTCTGGGCTGCAGGGGACAACAGGTGGTTTCTTCTCACATAATTTAAATATAAAGGCACCCTGAGACAGGTGGCTTCAGCTTACACCCACACAATAAGTTTCATCAATCATTGTAGCTGACTCACAGGTACATTTATAACCAGGGAATTTTGTTGATATTGAATCCTAGTCAATGATTTCATGTTCAGGCCTTTCTCATGCAGCATTTTGATCCTGGGTAAAAATACTGCGCACACCTCCTGAGGTCAGTGCTTTTTTGGCTTGTTTAACAAAACAATGCCACAGATAATGAGTACTTCTCTGTCCATTGATCTATAGATTGTCATATACTAGCTGTAGCCTGCGTTAGAGATTTTGGTTACTCTGTTACAAGTATTGCATTATGTATGTTTTACACATAGGACCCATGTCACATCCCAAATGTGTGATCATGGACAAATAATGCCTCCTTCTGTGCCTTGGTTCTTATATCTGGCTGAAATTAAATCACCTGGAAACACGGGTGTTAGACACATCTGAAGGTTGTGTGCCATCACTTCCTGCGATGTCACTTGGGGGTAGGGTCAAATGACATCACTTCCTGTAGTGTCATCAGAGGTCAAGAGTTATGTGATGTAATTTCCACTACCACTGGCATTTTGGTGAAATAACGTCCCTGCATGTGCCAACTACAATCAGAATTGTTATTATATTTATGGCGGCTGGCACTGTACTCCAAGCACTTACAATATAATGTTGATTGTTCAAACTTTCTTGGATGCTATTATTCATAGGATACTAGATGTCGAGCTTACCAGGGGTCCTCCTCAATAACACAATGATGCTAAGTATAAGACATGCTGTAATACCTAATCTCAAAACTATTCTGAATTGTTAATACAACATCACTGGAGATCAATGTATCCCTTTTTCTATGAACAGCCACATGATGTAAATAACCATGTGCAGTAAAATTACAGATAATTTCTGAATGATTTCTTGTGCTCCTAGAAATGTCTATCAAATCTCAGGAATAAGAAAGGTTCTAAAGGCTTGTAGTGAACATCATACCAGTGCCCATCATATCTGCACTGACAGGCCAGAGGAGAATTAGGGATCCAGTCCCATTTCAAGAATTGGCTTCTGTTGAGTCAGAAAACAACTGCTGGCAATGCACACATTAAACCAAAGCAGACTTAATGAGAATTCATGTACTGTCCACATAAGAGTGCATCAGTCCTACTGAGAAGTACTGGTACTGTCCATAAATGTATAATAGTCTTTTGGGAAAATGCTGATAATGTCCAATTAATGTATGAAAGCCTGCAAAAAGGATTGTACTTCCATATCAATATTATACAAATGTCTGCTAAGAAGTGCTAATTTCATGTAGCCCTGCTGTAAAATGCAAGCACAGTCCCATTAAAATATTGATGGAGTGTAAAATATATCCGAACATCAAGTGACTGTCTTTCTGCAATAGAGCACAGTAGCTCTGGTGAGAACTGCCTGTACTATCTTGCTGACAGAATTGCAGTCCTATTGCAAGGAGAAAACTCTCTGTGAATCAGTCCTTTGGAGTTAACATAGATGTCTTTGCACCAGGCACATTGAACCACTGTACTGTTTCATAAGGATTGGTATTCTGTGTCTCTATGTTCAACATAGATCTCTGAAACATGTATGTCTTTCGAATGGGATATGTGTTAGCAATCGGTTGCCTCTGGTATGCTCATAGGCCTATGATGTTATCAGGCAAATAGAAGACATACCTCATTTGCAAATGTCTGTCCAGTCATATTGATGTTGGAAAAGATTATGCTACTTAGACATCGTTAGATGTATAAACTATAAACAGGTTGATGTTCCTGGCAGGCATAGAAATCGGGAGATTTAAATGTCTTTAACAGGATGGTAGGGCTGAGGCAGTGCATGTATTATACGGGAATCTGAAATGGGTTTCGGCAATCCCCATATGTTAAGCAGCTATTTCTTTGAACCAAAGGTTCTTGGCTACCAGAACCCTTGATATGATATGATATGTCAATTATAATGTGCCTGTACAGAAGTGTTTCTAGGCGCGACAAGAGAGGGAAGATAGTGGGAGGAAAAGACAAACAATCTTACTAGGCCTTGTGTCATTCTGATCGTGCAACCGTGAGAATGCAAAGTGCAGGGGGAAGTAGAGGGGGAAGAGCAAGGGAAAGGGAGGGGGAAGTGCAAGCAGGAGAGGATTACTCTGTTAAATGCAGCCAGGCACTGCAGCTCTGGGTAAGTGCAAGAAGGCAGCGAACTATAGAGGTTACAGTTACAGCCCCTAAGTGTGCGATTGGCCGGGAGGCAATGCAGTGGAGACTGATGGATCTATGTGATCACTGCACCACCCGTAACTGCGACGGGCGAAAATGCTGACACCAGTTGCGGTACAGTGATCATTTGGATCACTGTGCCCGCTTCCCCTGGCCTGTATTACCCCTCTCCACCCCCCCAGTCCACTTACCTTAAGGGCGGCACACACAGAAGTGTGCCGCCCGGACTCTGCGATCCCTGTGATGTCAGCTCCCCCCACTAACATGGGTTGGAGCTGACGCCGTACAGTGTTTTTCTTTTTTTTCTTTTTGTTTTCTTATGTGTCCCACGCTTTCCGAAATGGTAAGTGGGGCGCACCCCCGCCTCCCCCGCTCTGCTTTGGCGCAGTAAATGTCACCCTCATTTTGTGCGCCTCCAAAGTAGCAGTGACTGCGGGGGCGCACAGATGAGGGCGACATTTTGGTACAATATCAAGACTTATCATGGAGGAGCATGGTTTCCAGTGAGACTTTGAGGGTACCAAGCAACCAGACGGTGCAGCCGTAAGGTAGGTCAGCAGAGGAGGGAGAGAAAGAAAGCAGAGGAGAAAGGGAAGGTCTTGAGCTAATTTCAGAGCTTCATGATGTCCGGCTCAAGTTTGAGAGGGGCAGGGAGGCCATTCCAGAGGGAGGCACTTGCAGAGGAAAGAGATCTATGACTCCACTCTCTGCTTGGAGAAGCGTCTGACCCTCAGAGAGTTCGAGGTAACTGAATTAAGGGCTGGTGATGGAAGGTATTTTGGAAGAGAGAGTTGGATATAGTGCTGGCCACAGCCCAAGAAAGCCTTGTGAACGATGCAGAGGGTCTTTAACTTGATTCTTGCAGCCACCGGAGCCGGTGGAGAGATTTCATGGCTGGAGAGACAAAGTCTCTGGGCTTGAAGCCACGGATAAGTCTTGCAGTCATGTTCTGGATTAGCTGCAGTGAGAGGAGAGTAGAGGAAGGCAGATTGAGAAAGAGGTTGTTGCAGTAGTCTAGCCTAGATAGAACCAGGGCTCTGGAGATAGTGACCTTCTGGGGGAAAGTGAGAAAAGGAAGAATACCTCTGAGGAGGTGCAGTGGGGAGTGAGCCTTCTTGGAAAGGTCCATGATGTGAAGGGAGAAGGAGAGAGTGGAGTCTATAATTCTATCATTGGTTATTTATAATGCTCTTAATATCCAGAGGTTTCTAAGGGTAGACCAGGGATTGAACCTGTGTTGCTCCATGTCGTTTTGCTTCCAAGGTGAATGCGCTGCCCCTGAGCTATTCTCCCAGTCGAAGATGTCACCAAGGTTTTTTGCCTCACAGTAAGGCGATGGAAGAGGACCAAAGGAGGGCAGCCAGAGTGTGATAGGGTAAGCAGGAGCAGGGTTCCCAATGAGAAGCATATCAATTTTACTGGCAATAAGGCAGACAACGTTGGAGGCGCACCAATCCTGAATCATGAAAAGGCTGTCGGAAATGAGTGAGAAAGGAGAGGATGCTGAGGGGAGCATGAAAGAGAGCTGAGTGTCATCTGCATAACACTGAAAGTTAGAGGAGAAGGTAGAGATCAAGTGGCCCTGGGGGGTCAAGTAGACATTAAAGAGACAGTGTGAGAGGATGGAGCCCTGAGGAACACCACACGTGTAAAGACAGGTGGTGGAGAGAAATGACCCAAGTTGGACCTGGGAGGGTCGGTCCAGGAGGAAGGAGGTCAACCACTCCAGGGCCTGATCCGTGAATCGATTGATCAGGATGGTGTGATTGACCATGTCAAAGGCAGAGGAAAGGTCAAGGAGGATGAGGACAGAAGGAAGGCAGGAGTCAAGATCAGAAAGCAGATCTTCACAGGCATTCAGGAGAGCAGTTTCTGTGCCTCTGTCTCCTCTGAAGCCAGACTGATGGTCTAGGAGACAACCAACAGGTTCAGTGTAGAGAGTAAGCTTGGAGATGATCAGCTTTTCCAGGAATTTGCCCAGGAATGGTGTGATAGATATTGGGTGATAGTTTGCAGGATAGGTAGGATTGTCCGAAGGCTTTCCAAGGAGGGGGTGCACAAGGTAGTGCTTGAGGGAAGAGGGGAAAGATACATTGGTGAAAGAGTGATTGCAGAAATTGGCCAGGTCTGGACCAAGGGTGTCAATGTGGTCCTTGATGGTTCTGGAGGAGCAGGCGAGCACCTGTTTGGATGAAACTTTCATAGATCGGACTAGTCTAGTAACATTGTCAGGTGTAGTCAGAGAGAAAGAGGAGAAAGGAGGAGGAGAGGGGGAGACAACCAGAGGGGTGCCGAAAGAGGTAGAGGGAGAGGAAGAGGAGAGCAAGGACAGGATGTCCTGAGTTTTGTTGGTGAAGAGAGACCCCAGAGCCATACAGAGGGCCTGGAAGGGAAAAGGGGAGGGGGAGAATGCAGAAGGTTTGGCTCACTCCTTACAGATTTTAAAGAGTTTGACACTGTTGGTAGAGGCCAAAGAGACACAGGCTTGGATGAGGGCTCTCTTCCTGGACAGGACGGAGAGTCTGTATTGGTTTTCGAGCAAGCAGAAGGCCAGTTTGTCATAGAATACACCCAAAGTCCACAACTTCCTCTCCGCCACCCTGAACTTGTGTTACAGGGTGGCAATGTCAGCGTCATACCAAGTTTTGCACTTGGAGGTAGGCTTCAGATGGATTCTCATGACAGGGGCAATGATGTCCAGAGTGTTGGAGATAGAAAGATGCAGATTAGAGATGGCTGTGTCAGAGTGTGAGTCAGCCGCAGGAGTAGGAGGAGCAGAGAAAGTAGTGATAAAGGCATCCACTGACACACGCTTCGTGGGCTGAATGACCGAGAAGGTAGGTGGCAGTGCGGGGGTGGGCTTTGCCTGAGGGAGTTTCAGGTGAGAGAAAAGCAGAAAGTGGTCAGTCCAAGAGAGGAGTGGTGAGAGTGTTTGGAAGGGGGATGTCCAAGAAAATGAGAACATCCAAGGTGTGACCAGCAGAATGTGTCAGTCCAGAGGGTAGAATGGAGAGAAAGAGAGTGTCACAGAGGTTGCGGCAGAGCCCAGAGGAGGGATAATAAGCATCCTGGTGGATGTTGAGGTCTCAGAGGAGGAGAGGTTGAGAGGTAGAGACAAGGAGAGAAGAAGAGGGGTCGTCCCATTTTGGGCAGAATATAGAAACCTGGCCAGGTGGCCTCTATATGGTGGCCACAGTCAGAGAAAGGCCTGGAGAGATAGGGAGCCTGCAGACCAGGTATTCAAAGGAGGAGTAGGCCTGCGTAGGAATGACAGAAGCAGGGATCCACTCCGTAAAGATCAGAGCCACTCCACCCCCAGGTCGATTGGTTCTGGGCTCGGAAAGGGTCATGTAGCCTTCAGGGAGGAGAGTGTCAAAACTTGTGACAGAGCTGGCCCTGAACCATGTCTCAGTGAGACCAAGGACATCCAGGTCAAGTTCTTCGAGGAGTTGGCAGATGTCAGAGGGGTGTTTGACAGCAGAGCGAGAGTTTAGAGTGCGACATGGAGCAAGTTGCCACATTTGAAAGACTTCCAGGGCGGGATACAAGCTTGAGGTACAACCAGCGGGGATAAGATTATTTGAAAGGTTTTTCAATAAAACGGATTCCTCAAAATCTGAAAGCCTTGAAATACAATACACATGTTAAAGAAAATATGATTCAAAGCCTGTATCAGTCATTCTGTTGTTGACCACATTCCAGGAAGCCTAGTAGTTGTTGCAGCACCTCCAGCATCCCTATACCTAGTGCCACTGGGATTTGCCAATGTAGAGGGAATTAATGAATTTGCCGTGTGTGGGACTTACAAAAACATAATTCCCTCTACAGTTGCAAAACATATGCATTGGCAAAGCCAATGCTTGTGATAAGGGCAGCTAGTATGGATTTTGAGCATCATGAATGTTTATATATGTGGCTCCAAACCATTCATGTGTGCATTTTTTAAATGCAAGGAAAGTGGCAACCATAGGTATTAGTAGTAATAATAATGATAAAAAAACTGACTCTTACAAGCAACTTATGAGCAACATTTCATTTAACAACTCAATCCTGAACGTTTTACATTTGATTTTACAAAATGGCTAAAAATGTAACAGATCTTTCACAATGATGCCCTTGCGGACTATGGAGCAGATCACTGACACCATCGGGCCACATCTAATATGTATTTTCAACAGTTCAGGCAGAAAGCTAAGTTCCTCTCTAGCCAGAAGCACTTGTTCTGCATCTGCATCAATGGTCTCAGGTAGAGGGTTAAAGCCCTTTTTTAGTAAGACCTAAATAGTACATGTAGGTATCATGCAGTATGCCTCATATAACTATTTGATAGGTTATTTGTTTTCCCATATTTCTAAGCAACAAAATAAAAAATGGTGTCATTGCTAGAGGGGGCAAAACAAGCATAACGCACAAGGGGTTTTGAAGTACATGCCACCATTGTAGGATTAAATTGTCACTGAGAGACATGTTCAAAGGAAGTAGGTGATACATACAACAGGCTAGGAAACCTTCTTGAACATCATACTGGTTTACTTCTATGAATTTGCTATTGCATTGCCATTGGCGGCTTGAGTCAGATGGCATGCAATCTAAAGTAACTGTTGGAAGATTGACAATTTTGGAAAAACATAAGAAAACAATTGCCTCTCTTGAACATGAACATGCATCACAGCAAATTACTGTGGTTGAAACTTGCATCACATGTTTACGACTGTTGTGCTCTTGTTATTAGCATGGACTAAGTATGCAAAAATGTGTGCATGGTAAGCAGTGTTCATAATGAAAAAGTAATGCTCTCCGACATCCGAGCATGCCAGGCAACATTTATTTGTAATTGCAAATGATGACTGCCATATGAGCATGTTGGACAGCATTTACAATGGATCCATATGGAGTTTGCCTGCTTTTTGGTGGTGCAAAAGGCTGTGGAGCTCCATAGGTATCCGCAGCATTTGCATTTGGGCGAAAATGCTGAAGTATTTGTATGGTAGAGATGAAGGGAGTGTCGGAAACGCAAGTTCTTTTCCACCCCATCTCTCCACTATACAAATGAAAGGAAATGAGACAGAATGCCAATGAAAGGGATAAAAGCATTACGAAAGGCCTTTTAGGTTATTCGTTGACGTTACGGCTCAATTGAAAATGAGCTCCTTAGTGTTATTGTGCTATACAAAATGAGAGAAGAGCAAAAATCAAAAAGAGAAGACCAAAAATCAAAAATACAGGTTATCATCCCTGTAAATACTGTCAGATTATAAATGGTAAGCGTAAGAGTAA